>NC_064811.1:19866146-19917657 GCF_023721935.1 Panthera uncia | reverse complement strand
GGAGGGAGGGAGGAAGGAAGGAAGGAAGGAAGGAAGGAAGGAAAAGAAAACCAGATTACTGAACATTTGTATTCTAAACTGCCTTTTCCCCAACATGTATACATGGTCGGTATTTGATGTGAGGGTAGAAGTGTGCATAGCAAATGTATAATCCAGCCAGATCTCTGAACCTCAAATCACTAAAAACTCCACCTAGGTGGAAAGCTATGTTTGCGTGAAAATGTTTCAGGGGCACTTCAAGAAGAATTCCTACTTTCTGAAGATAGACGGAGAGAGAGAGGGAGACAGGTCAAATTTAATTAGGGTTTTACTCTTCAGTCTTTATTCCCTCAGTATTTACCCCAAGAACTGAGTTCACAGAGTCAGAGTAACAGTTATTCTCATTCTACCCCAGCTGAGCACCTGGTAATCAGCACCATGGCCCCCATGGGCTGGCACAGGGCTGGCACCAAGCAGACATCAAAATAAATATCAAGTTGAATAGGACTCAGTTCAACGCAGCTTCAGGCTTAAGGCGCCCTAATCCCTCTCTTCTCCAGCTACTCAGACCAGAAAGCTTGGATGCACCCCTTTGTCCATTATGACCATCCAGGCTCCCAAGGCCCGGGGATTCTCCCGTCCCTGTCACATCTAACTCACCCTCTCCTGTGTTCCTGGCATCTTCGTCCACCATGAGGACCCCCAGCCCACACTTCTGCCCCTGCTCCTGCCTGGCCTTTGGGCTCTTCAGCTTGCTGTTCACCACTTAGCTTTCCCAAACCGAGGTCTCCCCAACAGGATGCAGGTCAGATTCCTCAGCCTGATATTCAGAGCACTGCATAAGCAAGATTCACAGTCCACCAATGTGGGAACCACTGAACATTTGAAATGAGGCTGGCGAGACTCAGGACAGTCTCACTGGAGTGAGAAACACTGGTTCTGCCATTGACATAACATTATTGTTGTGCTAAAACTACATTTCATTTTAACCACCGCATCACACAATATATGGTTATTGTAGTGCTCGCGTAGAGCACAGATGTCATTTTTACACGTAAACTTGTCAATGAATTGTTTCAGTTCAGATGGGTTTTTTCTATGCACCTACTTAACGTTGTAATGTGTTTATTCGAATATTTTCTGCAGACAATAAGGATACAGAGATAGCTGTGCAAATCAGAATTGGTAATTAAGTAAAAAAATTACTTTAATTACAGTGTAATGAAAATGTTCTAGTTAAAAAAAAAAAAGGTTTAGGCAAATTTTAAAAATTTAAATGAAGGTATCCTAATGATTCAGAATCAAGTGGAGATGCAGAAGCTAGTATGGAAATAGAAAGAGGAAAGCAGGGGGTTCCCGGGTGGCTTAGTCGGTTAAGCATCCAACTTCAGCTCAGGTCATGATCTTGTGGTTCGTGAGTTCAAACCCTGTGTTGGGCTCTGTGCTGACAGCACAACTCTCTCTCTCTCTCTCTCTCTCTCTCTCTCTCTCTCTCTTTCACTCTCTGTCAAATAAATAAACATTTAAGAAATTAGAAAGAGGAGAGCAGGAAAGATAGTGAAAATCAATTGCAATTTGCTACAGCAGATTGTTATGTAAAAATATGTTTTTACAATGACAAAGCTGACGATACTAAGAGGCATTTTCAGCAAATGCACAATGAATTTAATAACAAGTCTCTTCAATGGTCAAAAAAAATCAGTGTAATTAGCTGCCTAAAAACAGAATTAAATGTTCAACAAAAAATAATAATTTTTTAATTAAAAATTTTTTTTTACTTTTATTTTTTTTTTAACTTTTTAAACATGTGAGAATAAATTTAGAAAGGATCTCTGCTTATAAATTTAGCCAGCTATAAAAGAGCTTGGACTCTTGTACAAAAGGAAAACACTTTTAGATGAAGAACTGGTAAAAGAAATTATTTTTCAGTAATGGAAATATTATTGGAAGATCCTGAGAAAAGACTAAAAGGGGTATTTTGTAAAAGGGAAAGCCCTTCCATTAAGTCACCAAATAATTGCCCATAAAATATAAGACTTTTCTAACAATAGCAAAGACCAACCAATAAACTTGAAAAATCACAATTACTTTCCTTAGCTTTAGATAAGTCATGCCATATAATAGACACCAATTAATAATATTTCAGGTACATTTTGTCTCAGAGGACTTCCAATTTACAAAGAAATGTCAATTCACAGCCCCAAAATTTTAACATGTGGCATAGATATTTCTAAATTTTTACATCTATCAAAGAAGTATTCCAACTAGATAAGAAAAAAATTAGTTTCTATCACCACAAATGGTAGTTCCGCTATCCTGGGTCAAAAATCTAGATTTATGGGAAATTTCAAATAAGAAACTGATATTTTCCTTCTTGCTCATTCCACTATATAATACATATTGAAAATTCTTGTGCTTAATTTTCACAGCAGACTTTATGAAAGGCATCATGGATACAGTTATTAAAATTGTTTATTATATACATTTAAATATTATAAATTGTCTCCAGTTTATGGAACAGTTGAAAGAAACAGAAGATGATTTTAATGAACTTCTGTTCTTTGCCAATATTGAGTAATAGAAGAGTTTTACAAAGGCTTACAGAATTTTTAACTCCAATTCAAGGCTTTCCAAACAAACGATTGCTTGTCAAATATTCAATAATCAAAGACAGAAAATAGCTGTGTGATTTATGTTTTTTCATCAAAACCATACTGCATATGAATGGGCTAAATTTGAAATTCCAAGGTAAGAAAAGCTTTTAGTGACATAGACAGGTATGAGAATTTATGTTGAAACTAAAACTTTTATAATACAAATCCACAATAATGATTTTATACCTTTTTCTAGCATAATCAGTATGCAAATTATTTTCACTGTAATTGACAGGTGTTATGTAAATTGCATATAAAGGCCAAAAAATGTAAAGAACATTTTATTTTATTGTCGTTGATAAATTTTAAGTTGCTTTTCAACTTATGCTGTAGGCTTTTGAACTGACCCAAGAGTTGGTGAATTTATTTAATTTGGACAGATGTAGTTTTGAAATTGATATGCTTTTTTATTTTTTTAAATTTTTTAATATTTATTTATCTTTGAGAGAGAGAGACAAAGAGTGTGAGCGGGGGAGGGGCAGAGAGAGAGGGAGACACAGAATCCAAAGCAGGTTCCAGGCTCTGAGCCGTCAGCACAGTTCCCAATGTGGGGCTCGAACCCATGAACCTTGAGTTCATGACCTAAGCCAAAGTTGGATGCTCAACCAAGTGAGCCATCAAGGCACCCCGAAACTGATATGCTTTTGTTCCAGTATCAAATCAATGCTGTTAGAAATGATGAATAAGTCTTGTCTATTTGGATGTAAATATTAAAGAAAAGTGTTTTTTTTGGTACTTTTTTGGGTTAGTGACAAACATTTATGTTTGATATATATTAGGTGTGTAAACTACTTTTTCAACTGTAAATTTTATGAAAAGTAATAGAGATCACATATATCCAATGAAACTTTTGTGTTGGAGGCTAAATATGTTGTAAGGAAAAGCTAAACACTGAACTTCCAAGACTTAGTATGAAATAAAGGGTATAAAATATATCATCAAGAATTGTTTTTAGGGGCACCTGGGTGGCTCAGTCAGTTAAATGTCTGACTTCAGCTCAGGTCTTGATCTCATGGTCTGTGAGTTCGAGCCCCACGTCGGGCTCTGTGCTGACAGCTCAGAGGTTGGAGCCTGCTTCGGATTCTGTGTTTCCCTCTCTCTCTGCCCCTCCCCCACTCACACTCAGTGTCTCTCTCTCCCTCTCAAAAATAAACATTAAAAAAATTTTGTAATAAAAAAAAGAATTGTTTATATTAATCATGTTGAAATTATATTTTGGATATATTAGATTAAATAAAATGTATTATTGAGGTTAATTTCACCTTTTTTTTTTTTTTACTTTTTTTATAATGTGGATACTAGAAATTTTTAAGCTGCATATGTGGCTCACATTATGTTTCTATTGGATAGTCCTGTTCTAGAATGTAGTTGCCACGATAATCTGACAAAGGCAACATGACCTTTGTCTTGTTCATTGTTGTATTTCCAGAGCCTAAAACCAGGACGTGGCACATATTAGGTGTTCAGAAAATATTGACTAAATGAATGAATTTAGGTGTATGTCAGTATTATCAGTAAGGGCTCAACAGCAGGATAGAGAAGCCTCTCCAACTATTTCAAGCAAAAAGGAATTTAGCCTGAGGAATTAAGAATTTACAGACATTTTTCCAAAAAAAGACACACAGATGACCAGTAGGTACATGCAAAGGTGCTCCACATCACTAACCATCAAGAAAATGCAAATCAAAACCACAGTAAACTATTACCTCACACCTGTTAGAATGGATGTTATCAAAAACACAAGAAATAATAAGTGTTAGCAAGGATGTCGAGAGAAGGAGATGCTTGTCACTGTTGGTGGGAATGTAGATTGGTGCAGTCACTGTAAAAAACAGTATGGGGGTTCCTAAAAAAAATTAAAAATAGAACTACCGTATAATCCAGCAATTTCCGCTCTGGATACTTATCCAAAGAAAATGAAGACACTAACTCAAAAAGATATATGCACTACCAGGTTCACTGCAGTATTATTTACAGTAGCCAAGACATGGGAGCAATGGAAGTATCTATTGATGAATGGATAAAGAAAATGTGTGTGTAGATAGATAGATAGATAGTATTCTGTTCTATAGAGAGAGAGATAGAGAACAGAATATATTCTGTTATATATGTTATATATAGAGAATGTTATATATGTATATATACATACATATATAGAGAACAGAATATTATTCATCCATAAAAAAAGAAGGATATCGTTCTTTACCATTTAGAACAACATGGATGTACCATGAGGTCATTATGCCAGATGAAATAAGTCAGGGAAAGACAAATACTATATGAACTCACTTATATGTGGAATATGAAAAAAATGAAAATATTCAAAATTAAATTATTAAAAATTAAAATATTAAAAAAATTAAACTAAGCTTATGGATATAGAGAATATAGATCCAGAGAATGAACTGGTGGTTGCCAGAGGCACGGGGTGGAAGTTAGGCAAAATGAGTGGCAAAAGGTACAAACTGCCAGTTACAAAATAGGGGCGCCCGGGTGGCTCAGTCAGTTAAGTGTCTGACTCTTGATTTCGGCTCAGGTCATGATCTCATGGTCGTGAGGTCGAGCCCCGCATGAGGAGCAAAGCCTGCTTGGGATTCTCTCTCTTCCTCTCTCTCTCTGCAACCCCTTCTCAAAATAAATAAACATTTTTTAAAAAGATTAAGTCATGACATGTAATGTTCAGCATGGTGATTATGGTTAACAATACCATATTGTACATCAGAAAATTGCTAAGAGAATGGGTTTCAAAAGGTCCCATCACAAGAAAAAACATTATGACTGTAGTGGTAATGGAGGCTAACTTATTACGGTGGCCATTTCACAATATGTACAAATACTGAATCGTTATGTTACATAGCTGAGATTAATATAAGACACGGCTACATGTCATATGTCAATTATGTTTCAATCAAAGAAAAAGAAAAAAACTTTGCAAAAATCATCGGAATGGCTAGAGCAGAGGGCTCTGGACCAGACAGATCCCCAGACCATGGCACTCAGGACAGCAATGCAGAAAGCCGGCCAGAGGAGGCTGCACTTTGCCACCATGGGGAAGACAGGACTGAAGAAGGCTTCCCGGAGTTGCTGGCTCTAGGAACACAGCTCTTCAAGCACCAAGTGTTAGATTCAGAACCACACTAAATCCACTGAGATCCAATCTAGCGAGAAAGATGGCCGTGGAGCTGGAGCCCGGACACTGGAACGTATTGCAGAGAACAAGCAATGCTGTGCTGTGCCTGGCAGAGGTGGATGGCTTCCCATTCTCATGCAAGTGCATCTAAGTTATGAAGCTTACCTCACACTCAAAAGTCATTGCAAAGAAGTCTCTCCTATTCCCTCATTATTCTTACTGGGTGTTTATTTCTTTATTTTGAGACAGCGAGAGAACATGCGTGCATGCATGCGAGCCAGGGGAGAGGCAGAGAGAGAGAGAGAGAGAGAGAGAGAGAGAGAGAGAACCCCAAGCAGGCCCTGCACTTAGTGCACAGCCCAGTGTGGGGCTCCATCTCACATACCATGAAATCATGGCTTGAGCTAAAATCAGGAGTCAGACACTTAACCAACTGAGCCACCCAGGTGCCCCTGGGCAAACTCTTTCATATTAAACACCCATTCCTCCCCAACCCTGAGAACTGCTGGTAGAAATGCAAACTGGTGCGGCCACTCTGGAAAGCAGTATGGAGGTTCCTCAAAAAATAAAAAAATTGGACTACCCTATGACCCAGCATAGTACTGGGTACTTACTACTTCGTAGTACATACTACTAAGTATTTATCCAAAGGATACAAAAATGCTGATTTGAAGGGGCAATGCACCCCAATGCTTACAGCAACACTATCGACAATAGCCAAACTATGGAGAGAGCCCAAATGTCATCGACTGATGAATGGATAAAGAAGATGTGGTATATATACATTTAATGGAATACTACTCAGCGATCAAAAAGAATGAAATCTAGCCATTTGCAACAATGTGGATAGAACTAGAATGTATTATGCTAAGCGAAATAAGTCAGAGAAAGAAAAATATCATATGATTTCACTCATACGTGTAATTTAAAATCCAAAACAGATGAACATAAGGGAAGGGAAGCAAAAATAATATGAAAACAGAGAGGGAGACAAACCATAAGAGACTCTTAAGTACAGAGAACACACTGAGGGTTGCTGGAGGGGTGGGGGGGGGGAGAAGGGCTAAAGGGGTGAGGGGCATTAAGGAGAACACTGGTTGGGATGAGCACTGGCTATTACATGTAAGTGATGAATCAATAAATTCTATTCCTGAAAATAGACAAGTATATAAAAAACAATAAATAAAAAAAGATAGCCTGGAAGCCTTCCCTGACTTCCCCAAGAACTATTTAAGTCTGTTCTCCAAGTACTTTGTATGCGTTCTTGGCTCATACCATTGAATTTATTTATTCTAAGTGTTTCGTTGTCTTTCTCTTTTGATAGACCATTAGCTCCATGGGCAGGGCTGTCAGCTTATTCACCATTATGTTCTCCCCACCTAGTGGTAGACGCTCAATTCGCATGTGTTGAATGAATTAATGAATATGCTCACAAAGCACCAGGGGTGGGATTTGAACTCATCTTATGCCATGCATTGAGCTCTCTCAGAACACATCCGTGTGCCTCCACAGATGCCCAGCACCTGCTGCAGAAAGACCATCCTTGGCACACCAATCACCAGGATGCAAACTTGCCCTCCCAAGGAGGATGGCCTGGGGCTGCTTCTAAGAAACAGGGAGAGACAATTGTCAGCACAATGACTTTCAAGAAAATGCCTTGGGCAGTAGGATGCTGGGCCTGGAGCCCAGGCTGCAGAACAATCAAGGAAAGATAAGGCCAAGGGGTTATGCTGGGCACTGCACAAAACATGCCCAGCCTCACTCCTGTCACCAAGACATGTGGTCACTTAAGTGAAGGACCAGGGAGAGGATGATGGTCATGCAAACAGTGACATTTTACCCAGGAGCATTTTCACAGCTTGCGAAGCTTCTTCACATGCATTGGCCTGCCCGTGATCACCCCCTCCCCCATTTTGTAGATGAGGAAACTGAAGCATTGTAACATTAGCAACTTTTCCAAAGGCCAGTGTCAAATCCAGGTCTTGAACCCAAGCGGCAGAGCTCTGTAGTTACAACACAGACTAGAGTTGGAGCCAAGGTCAGAGTCATCTTTGGCCACACACCAGCAGGGTGTCCTTGGGCAAGTCCCTCTCTGAGTCTCCATTTTCTCATACATAAAAGGAAGATGATCCCATCTAGCTCCTGGGATTGTTGTAAAAAATTAAATGAAACACTTATGCCAAGAACTTAGCTCAGCATCTTGTGCAGAATAAGGATTCGGTAACTAGTAGCTATTTGTTATTGCTTATTATTATTATTCCAAATTTAAGACTTTTTCTATGATCTCAGATTGCCCTCTAATTGTACAAATCTTACTATGATATTAATAATTTACTTTAGGGGGTGTCTGGGTGGCTCTGTTGAACGTCTGACTTCAACTCAGGTCATGATCTCATGGTCTGTGGCCTTGAACCCCATGTCGAGCTCTGTGCTGAGAGCTCAGAGCCTGGAGCCTGCTTCGGATTCTGTGTCTCCCTCTCTCTCTAACCATCCTCTGCTCATGCTCTGCCTCTCTCTGTCTCTCAAAAATAAGTAAACATTATAAGCACTTTCTCTATTTTTATGTCCAATTATGACGTTTAGAGGCTTTGCTAATCCACATAATGAATGCCAGAATGAGTTTTTACTGGGGGTGCTTAGTGACTTGTTGATCTGCATAGTGGGTGGATGTTCCAAATGGGCTCCATTGAAAAAATTGATATACAGCGTGCAATGCAAGAGAAGATATTTTAAACACTTCCTGGCTTTACTAGATTTTTCACTGTTAACCCTTAGGGATGGCACAAGAGGCTAGAGCCCTGAAACACCCAGTGTCCCACATGGAACCACTTACTATAAGGTTATTTATAGGGGCTCTTCTGAGCCCATAGGCCAATATCTACCTGTGTAGTAACATTTGGTGTGTGTGATACTTCCTTCCTTTCTTCCCTTGTATACAGGTTGCAGGTGAGTAGCTAACTCTCACTTACTTCTAACTCCCCAGGGCTCCAAGATTTACCAAAAGAACCTAATATCCATGCATCACCAGATAGCTGACAAAAGTTCTACTGAGTACCTCGACAGGATTGTCATGAAGCCCAAAAAACAAAATGCGTGGCTAAGTCTCTTATGAATTTTCAAGAGCTATAAGAGATGAGAGTAAGAACTATATGTATCTGTCTGCTCAGCTCCTTTGCTGGTTTTGCGCTAAGACCCAGTCTTTAATCCTTATTTTCTCTCTAGGTGATCTCATTTAGCCCCTCAGTTCTAAATATCCATCCCATGTTGAGGACTTACATGGTTTTGTAACTAGCCTGGGCCTCTCAACTGAGCTCCTAATGATGCATACCCAAATGTCCACTAGACATCTCCAATTAAAGATGACTAACAGGCATCCTAAACTTGCCATGGCCAAAACACAACGCTTGACCCCTTATCTCCCAACCTTCTCCTCCCGACACCACCACCTGGAGTCTTACCCATCTCAGAAGATGGCACTGCTCAGGCCAAAGACCTAGGAGTCATGTTTGGTTCTTCTCTTTTTCTCACTGCCCTATCCCCTCCCCCATCAGTGTTCCTGTACCATCTGTGATGGCGTTACCCTAATCCACACCACATCACAACACGCCCTCCAAAAGTCTCCTGACTGATCTCATGGATACTCCCTTCCCCTGCCCCAAACAGACTGGCCTTTTAAAAATGTAAATCAGGGGCGCCTAGGTGGCTCAGTCAGTTAAGCAACTGACTCTTGGTTTCGGCTCACATCGTGATCTCACGGTTCATGAGTTTGAGCCCCACATCGGGCTTCGCACTGATAGCTCAGAGCCTGCTTAGGATTCTCTCTCTTTCCCTCTCTCTCTGCTCCTCCTCTGCTCTCTCTATTTCTCAAAATAAATAAATAAACTTTAAAAAAATGTAAATCAGACGTGCCTGGGTGGCTCAGTCGGTTAAGCGTCGGACTTCGGATCAGGTTCAGATCAGGTCATGATCATCCAATCTGTGAGTTCAAGCCCTGCATCAGGCTCTGTGCTGACAGGTCAGAGCCTGGAGCCTGCCTCAGATTCTGTTTCTCCTTCTCTCTCTGCCCTTCCTCCACTCATGTTCTGTCTGTCTCTCTCTCAAAAAATAAACACTAAAAAAATTTTAATGTAAATCAGACCATGTGACTCCCTATTTCAACTTTCCATTGGTTTTCCATCATTCCTGGAATACAACCCAAGCTCCTACCCCACACCTCCTGCTTCCACCTTCTACCTCTGTGGTCCCATCTCCTGCCATCTCCACCTGTGTTCATGTTATTCCAGTCCCCCTGCCTCATTCCTGTCCCTTCAGCACTGATCTGGCCCTTTCAGTCCCACCTTACAGCCTTTTAGCCAGTTGTTCTCTCAACCCAAATACTCCTCTTCTGGGTCTTTGCCTGGTCACCACCTTTGTATCATTACCCCATGTAATGGGGTATATATAATCTAATATATTCTAGTATATTCTAATATATTCATAGCGCTTCTCACTACCATCCCACTCACTTTTATTTTTGATTGCTTGTCTATTGTCTCTTCACTAGAATAAAAACCCTACGAGGGCAAGGCTTTGTTTTGTTCACCACCTTTTCCCAGCACCTCCAACAGTCCCCGGCATAGAGAAGGCTCTGGGAAAAAATGTGTGCCTGATGAGTAGATGAGTGATCTATTTATTATCACCTCTACATGACTGTTAGTGTGGTTCTATTCAGAGACAGGCTCCTTTTGGTTTTGGTTTTTTGCTTTGTTTGCAAAGTAGATTTGGCCTTACATCCTTGCTCGTGGGGAGTATTTTCAGGCAAGTAACAAGTGATGCCAAATATATGCAAATCTCCCCGGATGTCTAACCATCACTACTAAGTACAAAAACCTAAAGGAAGGGATCATCTTCAAAGTATCCATCAGTTTGGGCCAAAGAAACGAATCTACGTTAGCCAACAGTAACCATACTTGATTCTTTCCAGGGCCACTGTTACTCCAAACCTTTCCATTGGCTACTCCCTCACCATACCCACAACAGATAAATATTTTGAACCTAGTAGCCCACTTTATAGACTGACAAAGAGAAGCTCAGCGGAGGTGGTGGCTGGTGGGAGGAAGTCAGCAGTGAACAGGATTGGTACATTGTTCTAGTCCCGGAGGAGGCTGCTGAGTGAAGGTGAAATCAATTTTCTACTAAGAACTGCATCCCGAAGGAAGATCCATAGTCTACTGTCCTCAACCTGCACAGCAAACACTGCCAGTTTCCAATCACCTCCTCATCATATGTTAAGTTGAAAAGAACCTGCTTCCTCCCTCTGAGCCGCTTCACCTAAAAGATGAACTATCTCAGGGACCCAAAGACAGGTTGTTGGGTTGCATGTGTGGCTGGATTGGCATGATTTTTGTGGGTGACAACCTTCTATCCTTTCAGCTCCCTTTAGGGAAGTTTTTCTCCGGGCAGGCAGGCCGGGTGTGGAGGAATATCTGTCTGAGTAGTCACACAGGGCCACCCAGACAGGAAGCATTCTTGCCCTGGTGGCAGAAACTCTGCTGCGGCAAAGCCAGGGCAGCTCTTTCTCAACGAGGTCCACCCACGAGCCACTAAGCAGGAACACGAGTGGGCGGTGACCCCAATCTGTCCGGGAGAGCAGGGAGAGGACAGGAAGGGACACCTTGGTGGTCTCCCTCCAAACCTACAAGCACCTCAAGAGTAATTCAACCTTCCAAGGGAGGGAAGAAGCAGGACTCGCAATGAGGAAGATATAAAGTTGTCTCTGAAGGAAGTTCAAAGCTCTTCTGTGGATCTGATAAGGATTAGGTAAACGTAGGCTGTCTTCTGTGTGTTCCGAGCATTAAATTCTTGCCTGAGCAGGAATGTTGCAGAGGCAAAGGGAGATAATCCATAAATAAGAGGAACCAGTCATGCTCTAACTGCCTCCTCTTTTTCTTTCCATGATGCAAACCACCAGCACAGGAAGTGATGCCATGGTCATGGGCATGCAGGCTTCAGAGTCACCCAGGCCTGAGCCCAAATCCCACTGTGACACTTGCTGGCTGCATGAACTTGGGCAATTTCTTGACCTCTCTGCCCCTCAGTTTCGTCACCTGTAAAATGGGAATAATACTAACACTTACCTTTCAGGTTTATTGTAAGAGCTAAGTGCCTGCAAATCACTTAGCACAGTGTATGACACTCGATGAATTTTATGCCTTTACTAAATAAATACTTTAGTAAGTAGCTACCATAGCATAGGTGATTAATTTAACTAAGTGATTTAATTAACTAGAGGCAAAACAGCTCTTCCTGAATTACTAACCCTGGAACCCGCCTCTATAGCTTTTCTGGAATGCAGCCATGCCCATGGTAATTTGAGGGGATATTGCTTATTCATAATGGGACCTTCTCAGTGGACAATGTGTTTAGAAGCCTACAGCCGAGATACAGAAAGGGGAGAAAGGGTATGATGGTTTTAAATCACTCAAAGGGCTGGTCTGCATATTAGGGATTAAATTTAATCCATGGATCTCCAGAGAAAGGATTCAGCCCAGTAGGAGGAAATTGAAGAGAACAGACTTCATACAAGGGTAAAGAAGGAAGTTTTGTATGTCAGAGCTCCCCCCTCCCCCCCAAAAAGGGCTGTCTCTGGAAGTAATGAGCTTCCCACCACTAGGTGAACAACCCTAGGGCGGATGAGCCCCATGGGATGAGTCCTTGAACCCTATGTCCACGTAGCAGTTTACAGGTTCATAGGCACATGTGAGCTCTCAAGGGATTTTATTGCCCTTATTTCCTTTCTACAGATGAAGATACTGAGGCTCAGAGGGAATACATCCCTTACCCAATGTCACACGGGTGGGAGGTGGCACCGCAGGGGGGGTTGGGCCTCTGGTCTTTCAGCTCCAACGCCAGTGTTCAGGCCACTCAGCTGAGCCTCAGTGATGATGGGTCTCCACCAATTCTGGCTCATCGTTGAAGGCACTTGGGGAGATTTTAAAAACCAGATTCCTGAGTATCATCCCACACCTACTGGGCCCAGACCATCAGTGATAACTTTTATTTTTTTAATTTTTCCCTAATTGGAATGAAAAACACCAAATTCTGGATAAAGGTAGTTGAGGGGAGAGAGACATCCGGTTTGGAAGAGGCCCCCAGGGAATCTCAGCCGCACTGGAAAAGTTTGATTTCTTAAACTGGGTGAAATGTACAATATGTGGTTACGTTAGCTCTCACATTGTCTTATATATGTGAAGTAATTCATCGTAACGAGTTTAAAGCTCCCCAGTGGCCCTAGAAGCAGCCAGGCATGAGAGCCTCTAGACGGTCTCTGGGGCCTTTTTCAACTCTAAAATTACCTGACCTAAATCAGCTGGAATTGGGGGCAATTTCTGCTGATCCACTGAGATCTCTTCTCAGTAAGTAGGCCCAATTCCCACTGGGGTGACGAGTCGCTAGTTGTTCCTTCATCGCTCACCAGCTCCTTCCCTGGACGGAGTCAGAGGGTTTACCTGGTGCTGGACACGTGCCAATCATCCAACGGGTCCTGATGAAGCCAGCCACTTTCGGGATTCCCGGGACCATCAGCTCCCTGGCTGGTGGAGCACGGGAGGGGACACTACCATGATTCCAGTTTGGCCAAGTGTCAAGGGGAGCAGCTGCTGGAGGCAGGGGACTCGGTGTGAGCATGCTACACACCTGCCTTTAGTAGTTCTGCTGTCATCAGCCGTTATCACGTTTGATTACAACGATGGCCGGTTTCACAGCGCAGACTAACATGCATCTGTCCGCATGGGCCACTGACTCCCTGACTCTAAGCCGGGCGGGAGTTGCTTACGCCTAAGGTAGCGTACACAAAGCAAGGGGCAAAGCCCAGGCACTGCCCCATCCCGAGTAATGATTAGGCAGGACTGGCCAGGACGCCAAGGACTCGCCAGCCCTACATTCAGCCTGACATGGTTACGGTTTACAAGCAGACAAGCCAGGAGGTTGGTGTAGAAACGAGTGCACATGATCCACATGTGAGGACATCCACCCACAGTCCTCTGAGCTTTACAAGGTACTTCAAGACTCAGAATACTTGGGGACATGGTATGTTCTTGTCATTGCCTCCAAAGTGGAGGTGAATGTGCCCTGGGATTCATAAGCTAACCCATGAATTCCAGGGTGTCGACATATTAGACCTTCTATTGCTATTTTTTTTATCTAAATTTAAATTTTCTTTATATTTTATAATATGTCTATTTTATTACACAATAGTCATATTAATAGATGATACTACTGAGTTTTTATTCCATGCCAGGCAATATTCTTAAGCACTTACATAGATCATTTCTTTAAAAAAATGTTTTTAATGTTTATTTATTTTTTGAGAGACAGAGACAGAGTGTGAGCAGGGGAGGGGCAGAGAGAGGAGTCACAGAATCCGAAACAGGCTCCAGGCTCTGAACTGTCAGCACAGATCCCAACGTGGGGCTCAAACTCAGGAACTGCGAGATCATGACCTGAGTCGAAGTCAGACGCTTAACCAACTGAGCCACCCAGGCGCCCCTGCATATTATCATTTCATTCAACCTCTACAACAACCCTATGAGGTAGTATTATTATTTCTACTTTATAGGCACAGACCAGTCCAGTGATCCCTCCAATATCACACAGCTGACAAGTGGCAAAGCTGGGATTTGAACCCCCCGGTCTGGCTGCAGACTTTAACACTGACCACCACTCTACTCTTCTGCCTCTCATATACACATATAATCTACAATTTCAAGCAAACATGCATTGGAGGTTGAACAAACATTCAAGGTTTTGTTTCATTTTTGACTGAAGAGGTTGTTCCGTCAAAAACAAAAACCAAAACACAAAACCCACCTTTGGAGAATGTTGCCAAGTTCAGATAAAAGAGTAAACTACTTCCATGTGAGCCCCTGGGCAAGGAGGGTAATTGTGAGACCCTCCCAAGTCTTAGGGAGCCGCTGTGAGCTCACGGGCCACTACTCCTGTGTCTTCCAAGACCAATCACTTGTAAACCTTCACGAGTTTTGCCATGTTGTCCAGCACTTTTGTCTAGCCCATATTTTTCTTTAACTCATTTCTTTCGACTTAAATAATGAAATTTTGAAATAAACACGGTATCGCCACTAAAAATGGAAAACCAGTATCTATCCCTTGCAGAGATGTCACCATCTCATGGCAAAGAATTATAAAATGTCTACCCCCAAAGGCCTTGTTTTTATAAAAATAATAATAGCTAATATTTTATAGGGTCAGGTACTTTATAGTGCCACACAGTGCTCCGACCGTTGGAAATAGATTTGCAAGTACAGTTTACAATAGGTCTACTCGGCAGGTATTCATATTATCCCCATTTACACACGAGGGACAGGGATTTTCAGCCACTGCTGCAAGCCAGCACAAGCCCTCAGGCAGAGGTAGGGTTTGAACGCAGGCAGCCTAGCAGTAGGATCCATGTGGCTGCCCGCTACATACACAACCATGATACCTATACCACTTGGTGCACCAAGGAAGAAGGCTGGGCGGGAGCGCCCTCTTACCCTCAGCTCAGTGAGGGAGCATCTAGAAACCTGAAGCCAGGCCTCCATGGCCTGGCCCAACTCCCTGTGGCCAAGTCAGGGAAGCCATTGTTCTCTTCTCCTCTAATAGTAGCATCAAAAGGGGGTTCAGACTCCCCTCTGACACCAAGACCAACCTGGTACAAGACAACCTGCAACCTGGTACAAGACACCAACCTGGTACAAGACACCAAGACAACCTGCAATAAGAACATTGGCTTGGGCCAGGTTAGAAGGGGGTCTTCCCAAGATGGCGGCCTTCAGTCAGTAAGATCCAGGTGGTAAGAGGTGGTGGCTGGAACCACTGGAAGTAGAAACTGAGGTTGGGTAGAAAGCAGCAAGGTGCAGAAGCACTTCCGGTCACCCCAAGTTGTTGTGGGACAGGCCTGGCACAGGAATCCTGAAGAACCACAGAAGTGCCCACAAAAGAAAGCCAGATTCAAAAATCTCCCATGAGCACAGGGTTAGATTTCTCTAGCAACCAACCAAGCAAGAGCTCTCCATCCCTTAGCTCTCTTCCCACCTCCAGCCTCCAGCTCTCAGAGAGGCAAGGTTTACAGAGAAGCTGGCCACCACTACCCCCTCCTTGGCCAGAGGCATGAAGACAAGGAGAAATGCCACGCCTGCATCCTCATTCAGAGGACAGGGGAAGGAAAGTCCCACAAGATGTTTTTAAAGGGACTTTCATGATTACATCCAAAGAGTCCTGGGTGTTCCATTTCTAAGAATCTTTTCTCGGCCACAATCTTTGGGGTTGGAGGAAAGGAGCTTGCAAATTCATCCATGTGACCAGGCTCATGGAAAGTGCAATACTTCTCAATGAACTGAAAGTGTGTCTTTTTCTTCCTGTCCCTCTATGTTATGGTATTCCTGACACGAGCATGATTCAGGACACCGAGTGACAGATGGACTAAGAAGATACCCCAGGGACAATCAGTATATTAGATGCGTATCACCAAAGCAGAATATCTTTGTTAATTTTTAAATTAAAAATAAGTATAGGGGCGCCTGGGTGGCTCAGCAGGTTAAGCATATGACTGCGGCTCAGGTCATGAGATCGCAGCTCGTGGGTTCAAGCCCAGAGTCGGACTCTGTGCTGGCGGTGCAGAGCCTGCTTGGGAGTTTCTCTCTCTCTCTCTCTCTCTCTCTCTCTCTCTCTCTCTCCCTTTCCCACTTGCATTCTCTCTCAAAGTAAATAAATTAAATATATATATATATTTAAATATATAATATAGATATATAGATATATAGATATAGATATAGATATAGATATAGATATAGAATGTCTAATATTTCTTTCCTGGTTTCCAATATAACATCTGTGAACTTCATTTTGAAAATTCAGTGGGGAACTATCACAGGCTTTTAATCGAGACAGAAATGTGATAAAATCCGTGCTTTAGGAAGTTGAACTTGACCTTGTTTTGGCAGAAGACTAGGAATAAGAAGGCACAGGAGGGTTTAAGCAGGAGAAACAAGGATCATGGCTGAGATGAATAGGGTTTGCCAAATCCCCCATTCAGCTCTGGTTGGGAGGAGGAAAGGGGGAGTGTAGAGGGGAGGCTTACTAACAACAGTCTACATTTCCAGGACATTCTGAATAATGACAACTGCCCCTCTGGCAACAACATGGGACAGCCCACATCTATCTGTCAGAAAAGAAGTGAGCCAAAGGAGGGAAGGGACACAAGAAGGAAATGGAAGAGCAAGCCAAGCCAGTTAAGTGGAGCGCTGGATTAGCCTACCCACAGCACAATCAGATGAGTTCCAGAAGGCTCACCCAAACCCTGCTCTTCCTCTCTGTTATGAGTCAATGCAAAAGGAGAAGAGGACGGGTGTGGCAGGACCAGAGGGAGACAACCACACCCAGCTCTCCCTGGTTTACCCCCTGAGTCAAAGACTGATAATAAGGGCACCCCAGGAAACTGAAAAACCAAAGAAGAAGGTGGTATTTGTCCCCCAAAAGCTCACGAGGAGGCATGTCACAGAATCATGACCCGTTATCCATCCATACCTCAGTACCTCTCCACCACCAGAAGCAAACTACCCAGACAAGCCCCCCAAAAGCAAACAAATCAAAACCACCAAGAATAAGTCATGTGACTCTAGGGGGGGTGAGAAATCATGCTAGCTCCTGAAAAAAGAAATGTGGAGGGGGCCACAGTCAGACTAGGTCCAGATCCAAATCAGTCTCTTCGTCTGTAAAATGGGTAGGTCACTGCTACTTCAGAGACTCGATTTGAAGGTTACATGAGATGATATAAAATGAAAGTGTCCCACCCACAATCTGTGTGTCCCATCTGTCACACACAGATCTCCAAGGTTGTAAATATTCTTATCCGGTATCCATAATTCAACAAATATCATCTCCTCATCTGACACTTATCTTCACATTTTGCTTATTTATTCATTCATCGTGCAAAAGTTTTAAATGTTTGTATACTCAAATCTGTTGATTTTTTCCTATGTGGTTTGGGGGTTTTGTGTCTTTCTTTAAAATATGCTTCCCAAATCCATATATCCATATTATGAAATTATTCTTCTACATTTTCTTCAAGTCCTTTTTTATATCATGTGTGTGTGCACCTATTTGTTTTGGGGGTATGTTGTAAAATAGTGATGTGACTTTATTTCTTCCACATAGATCGCCAGTTGTCCCAATATCATTAATCAAATAGCTCACCCATTTCCCACTGACTTAAATTTTACTTTTATTTATATATATATATCTCCATACATGCCTAAATGCATTGTTACATTCTCCATTCAGGTGCAGTTGATCTATTTTATCATCCCTGTAAAAATACCACAATATTATAATTACAATAACCTTGAAGAAGCTTTGATATATCTAGGGCAAGTTCTCCATCCCTCATTATTCTTCTTTTCCTTTTATTTACTAGAATTCTTCTGCGTGTTCTCTTCTTGATGAATTTTAGAATCTACTTATTGAGTTCCATGAAAAATTACATTGGCTTTTTTATTGAGATGACAGTGAGTTTATATACTATTTATAGAAAACTGATATATTTACAATATGGAATATTCCCATCCTGGAGCATAAGATGCCTATTTATTCAAAAGTCCTTTTGGTGTACTTGTACATTTCTTTAGGTTTGTTCCTTGTTTTTTTGTTTTGGTTTGGTTTAGACACTGTAATGAATGAGATTTTTTTTCATGGCATTTTATGATTGATTATTGGTGGCATGTAGAAAAGTCCATGAATTTTTCTATAACACTGGTGTTACTTACATCTAGCAATCATATTAAACTCATTAGTTTTAATAGACTTTTAAAAGTCTATTACCTTGGATTTTCAGCAAATAATCATATTATTGACATAATAATGACAGTTTTGTCTCTTCCCTTGAAATATTTACATTTCTTCTGGTTTTATTACAATGGAAAAGGCTTTCCTCCTTTGGCAGGATTTTAGAAGGTTGAACAGATGTGATACCAGTGGGCATTCTTGTCTTATTCCTGACTTTAACAGGAATACTTATGGTTTTTCACTGTTAATATGATATTTGGTATAGGCTTCTAGAAGATATATTTTATAAAGTTAGGTAAATTATTTCATTTCCAAACTTGCTAAGATTTTTAACCAGGGAATCATCTTAACTTTAATTTAATACTCTTTTTTTTCAGTTTTATTAGGTATAATTGACATGCAGGAATTGTTTCTATTTAAGGTATATTACTTGTGGTGAAATGATACCACACTCAAGCTAATTCACATATCCATAGCCTCATATACTTACCATTTTCTGTGTGTGTGTGTGTGGAGAATACTTAAGTTCCACCCTCTTAGAAAACTTCAGTAATACAGTACTGCTAACTATAGTTACTACGCTGTGCATTACATCTCAGAACTCATCCGTCTTATAGAATTGAAAGTCTGTACCTTAGACGTTAAATACTTTTCAACATTTATTCGGATGATCTTGAATTTTTTAGCCATAAATGTATTATTGGAAATGATTTCTTAAAAATTTCCTAATGTTGAACCATCCTTGAAGCTTTGGAATCGACTCTGCTGGCTTTCTACTGATTCAGTTTGTTAATGTATTGCTTAGGATATTGCAACTTGGCTCATAAACATATTGGTCTATAGTCTCCCTGTTCTTTTTCTTTCATGATATAATCATCCCATTTTATTACATTATCAAGTAATATCGCCAACTCAATTGAGTGGGAGGTTTCCCATAATTCTCTATGTTCTGAGATAATTTGCATACTATTGGAATAACTTACAGGTTTTATATAACTTGATTCTAAAATACTCTGGATCTAGGGGTGCCTAGGTAGCTCAGTCGGTTAAGCGTCGGGACTTCAGCTCAGGTCATACTCTCACGGCTCATAGGTTCAAGCCCAGTGTCGGGATCTGTGCTGACAGCTCAGAGTCTGGAGCCTGTTTCAGGTTCTGTGTCTCCCTCTCTCTCTGCCCCTCCCCCGCTCATGTTCTGTCTCTCTCTCTCTTTCAAAAATAAATAAACATTAAAAATAAAATAAAATAAAATAATAAAATAAAATACTCTGGACTTAATATCTTTTTTTCAGGCTGAAGGGAGCAGGTGGGGATGAGATAAATTTTCAAATACTTAAAAAATTTCTTCTAGGATTATTCAACTATTCAGGTTTTTCCATTTTTTCACAAGTCAGGTTTTTTTTTTAATTTTTTAACACTTATTCAGTTTTGAGAGACAGAGACAGAGCATGAGTGGGGGCGGGGCAGAGAGAGAGGGAGACACAGAATCTGAATGAAGCAGGCTCCAGGCTCTGAGCTGTCAGCACAGAGCCTGACACGGGGCTTGAACTCACGAACTGTGAGATCATAACCTGAGCTGAAGTCGGCCACCTAACCGACTGAGCCACCCAGGTGCCCCACGCAAGTCAATTTTTTAAATCTTCCTAGAAAATCACCTAGTTCATCTTCTTTAAAAAACAGCTTTATGGAAATATTATTCCCACACCATACAATTCA
Organism: Panthera uncia; assembly: GCF_023721935.1. Lineage (NCBI taxonomy): Eukaryota > Metazoa > Chordata > Mammalia > Carnivora > Felidae > Panthera > Panthera uncia. The sequence continues at coordinate 19,897,362 of NC_064811.1, read as the reverse complement.
CACATTTCATGTGTAGCATTTAATGGTTTTTGAATATTTGCAGAGTTGTGAAACCTTTGCTACAAGAAATTCTAGAACATTTCCATTATCCCCAAGAGAAATCCATACCCACTAGCAGTCACTCTCCATTTCCCCTACCCTGGCCCTGGGCAATCACTAATCTACTACAAAAAATACATCAGTGGCAAATAGAAATACCTTGACGTCTTCCTTTTGAATCGGATGCCTTTCATTTCACTTTCTTGCCTAGCTGCCAGGGCTAGAACCTCCGGTACAATGCTGAATAGAAGTGGCAAGAGAGGGCATCTTTGTCTTGTTCCTGACTTTAGGGAGGAAAGCGTTCAGTCTTTCACCATTAAGCATACTAGCTATGGGTCTTTCATAGGTGCCCTTTATCAGGTTGAGGAAGTCTCCTTTTATCCCTAGTTTTTTGAGTGTTTTCATCATGAAGGGGTGTGGATTTTGTCAATTTTTTTTTTTTTTTTGCATCTACTGAGATAATCATGTGGAGTTTTTTTCTTTTATTCTATTAACAGTATGTTACATTGATTGCTTCTCACATGTTAAGCTAGCCTTGCATTCCTGGGATAAATCCCATTTGGTCATGGGGTGTCATCCTCTTTATATGTGGCTGGAATTCACTTTGCTAGTATTTTGTTGAGAATTTTTATATTTGTGTTCATAAGAGATATCGGTCTGTAGTTTTCTTTTTCTTCTTTGTTTTTTTGTTTGTTTGTTTGTTTTTGTTTTTGGTCTTGAGATAATACTGGCCTCATAGAATGTGTTGAGGAGTTCTAATTTTTGGAAGGGTTTATGAAGAATTGCTATTAATTATTCTTTATATATCTGGTAAAATTCATTCATGAAACTACGTGCACCTGGTTCCAGGTGCCAAGCTGTCAGCGCAGAACCCGACTCGGGGCTCAAACTCACACACTGTGATATCATGACCTGAGTTGAAATCAAGAATCAAATGCTTAACCATCTGAACCACCCAGGTGCCCCTGTACCTACTTTTTCAACGGCTACCCTTACATTTTTAATATCCCATTTTCCGTAAGTATCTAAAACTAATCAATATGTCTATCTCGCTTTAAACAGAATAGCAAACTTCACAGCTTCATATCCGCCCACCTCTGCCCATTAGATCACTTCCTATTAGCTCTAGATTGTTACTTCTTTTGCATTTTACATGATGCCTCTCATTTAGATTTAATGCCAAATTTACAAGTTTCTTGGCTTTCTCCTATTTCTCATGACCTTCATCTTTTTGTTTCTTGTATTTATTTTTTACGTTACTGGAATATATCCCCACGTAGTCTCTTCCCAGAGACCCTGAGGATGCTATCCTTACATGTCTCAAAATATATGCTTTGCCTTTCTAAGTGAACCGAATTCAACACTACCTATTTTCCCAGAAGATGTCTGCTGCATTCTGAGGTTGTCTGGGCAGGAGGCTAAGAAAACTAATAGAAAGCCTCAGGAAGTAAAAGCAGGGTTTGGCATCTCACAGTAGTGAGAATGCAAGTATAAGAATTCAAGACCTATGAAAAAAGGATCGCTGCTCAATACCCCAGATTCACAGCTGAGATCCCTGGAGAGATCTACTCTAAGAGTGGAGAGAAACAGAGCTAGATAGAGGCTTGCCAAAACTGGGACCCAGCCTATAGTAGACTCATTTCCGGACTGTCTTTTTTTTTTTTTAAGTTTATTGATTTATTTTTAGAGGGAGGGAGAGAGAGAGCACTCGCACACGTGTGAACATGAGTGGGGTAGGAGCAGAGAGAGAGAGGGAGAGAGAGAGTCAGCACAGAGACTGAAGCAGGGCTCGAACTCAGGAACTGTGAGATCATGTTCTGAGCTGAAATCAAGAGTCAGATGCCCCATCCCTGACTGCCTTAAGACACTTAGTCCCTACTCCCTCTGACTAGCTAAGAAAAGGATAACTCCCTCTAGAGGAAGACAGCATCATTTGTAGTTTCAACACTTTTTTCATACACAATATTCATTGTTCACTCAAAAATGACCAGACATGTTAAGAGACAAGTACAAAAACCAAGACATGAAGAAACAGAGTAGAAATAGACCCACAAGTGAGTGTTTTCATTTTAAATAGCAAAAAACAATGGATAAAACAAATAAAGAATATTTCACCAGATAATCAGAATCTACAACAAAGAATCAAATCAAAATGTTAGGACTGAAAAATACAATAAGTGAACATTTAAAATATGCTAGATAGATTTAACAGCAGATGTAGGCCTGGAAAGGATAGATTAGTGAACTAAAAGAAAATTTAAAAAATATCCAGACTAAAGACAAAGAAAAGAATAATACAGAAAAGCATGTGAGAGGCAAATGAGACACAGTGAAAAAAGGTAACATTTATGTAATTGGAGACACTAGAAGAGAGAATAGGGCAGAAGCAATATTCGAAAAGATAACAGACTAATTTTTCTAAATAGACAAATAAAAAATTTTTCTGAAACTGATGAAATATATTATAACCCAGATTCAAGAAGTTCACTGAATTCAATCATGATGAAAACAGAGAAAACCACATGGAAACATATCATAGACAAACTGCTGAAAACCGAAAAGAAAGAGAAATGCTTAAAAAGTAAAGAGAATCTTCAGCGGAATAATATTATGACTCAGAGGTGATCTTCAACAGAAGCAATAAAACTCAGAATACAAGGTGCGAAAAACAAAATAACAGCCCACCTAGGAGTGCATGTTCAGTGAAATTATTTTTCAGAACTAAACTAAATTATCCTTCAAAGACAAGCAAAACTGAGAGAATTCTTGGCCAGCAGAACTGCAATGAAAGAAATCCTGAAGGGTGTTCTTCAGCTAAAAGGAAAATTATTCCCCACAGAAATACAGAAGTACAGAAAGCAAAGGGAAACTTACAGAAAGGGTAAATTTAAATGAACGCTGACTTAGAAAACAATAGCAATGCATTTGCCTTTGAGCCAGCAATTCTGCTTCTAGAAATTTCCGTAGATTGTGCATATGCTCCACTCCCACCCCAGATCCATTTTCTGTTCTTCTGTGCCCGTGTCTATGCCAGGAGGGTGACCATTCTGGTCACCCGCATCCCTTGCCGGCTGGTTTCTGTGGTTGGGTTTGACTAATGGGAAGGCACCAGCAAGAAAGAGAGAGGCAGGGCAGAAAGAAAGAGGGGTGGAAGAATTTTTCCTCTGCTCCCCTTATCCTTCGATGCTGTGTTTCTAGAAGTATACAGCTCCTGCCAGGTAGGCCTTCCTTGGTGCTTTACTCTCCAGAGGCTCCAAGGCGCCATCTTCCCCTTCAGGCCTGGGGGTGTCAACAGCTTCCTTCTGCTGTCGGTTCCTGGTGTCTCACCATCCACTGATATTCCCCTAACCCTGCCCAGACCTCTGCCAAGAAGCCCCTTTCATCAGCCTCTTAGTGTGAACCTTCTGCACTGCAGTGCTGTTTCCTTCCAGAACCCTGACTGATGCAGATTCAAATTTCATTGATTTCACTGAAGCATTGTTTGTAATAAAAACACTGGAAACAGGGGCGCCTGGGTGGCTCAGGTTAAGCGTCCAACTTCAGCTCAGGTCACGATCTCACGGTCGGTGAGCTCGAGCCCCGCGTCCGGCTCTGGGCTGATGGCTCAGAGCCTGGAGCCTGCTTCCGATTCTGTGTCTCCCTCTCTCTCTGCCCCTTCCCCGTTCATGCTCTGTCTCTCTCTGTCTCAAAAATAAATAAACGTTAAAAAAAAAAAAAAAAAAAAAAAAAACACTGGAAACAGCTAATATCCAGCTGGGAAACTGGATATATAAATGGCAGTACTTTATAATGGATATCATTCCACATTTTAGAATAAAGTAGCTTAATAGGAACTCCTGGGGAGTGTTCTTCAAGACTTATTCAGTGGAAAAACAACAACAACAACAACAACAACAACAACAATGAAAACAAAAACAAAAAGCAAGAAAAGAATTTGTATCATAAATTCTCATTTATATAACAAAAAGTGTTTTTGTTTTGTGTGCAAATATGAATATCTTTGCAAGAACATACAAAAAGGCAGCATTATTAGTTGACTTCTTTGCACTGTTTGGCTTTTGTTTCGTCAAGTGTGTATACCACTTTTTCAAAAATCCTTTTAAATATCTTTTAAAGAAGAAAATCCTAGAGTCCAAACCAACTTGAAATCATTTTGTCAAATCGGCTTCCTCTCTCCTTCTCACCTGGTTTCGGTCTCTTAAAAACACACCATCGGCCAAACCAAACCTCTTACTTAAGTGGTACTTCAGCCTCTCACCTAAGTGGTCCTTCAAGAGGAACTTGAATAAATCAAAGGAAGCAAGACAATCAAAGGACGCGGATTTTCATGACCTTTGCCAGCTTTCTTTGTAACTTCCCTTTTTTTCTTTCTGAAGTGTAATTGACATACAGTGTTGTATTCCTTTCAGGTGTCCAACATGTAACTTTCCTCTTTACCAATGGAGATCAGGCTTAGGGATTGGTAAAGGTTCTCAAGGAGACAGAAGGAGAGGAACTGACTATTGACATTCCTCTATCCACCCAATGCTGTCCTTGAGTAAGTGTCACTTAACCTGTCACCAGCTGCTTCTGGTTTGAATACATTTCTGGTCACCTCTTACAGTCAATGAATGTTGCTACACAGAAGACTAAGTTCCGTCCGAAACAGCTAAGGGGTTACCAAGTAGTCCCTGCAGCAAACAGCATGAGGACTAAAGCAAGTGGTTTTGGTGCCGTCGTTATCCGTGAAAAACAACCAGGGCTGCTTCTGAGAAAGTGAGGTGTCTTTGTCTAATGTGAACTGTGGATCTCATAACTGACCACATTTCCATCTTTGCCTTGGCTGTCAGGAAGCTCAGACATGAATTTGCTTCCCGCTTTGAAAATTTTAGTGCCGCCCTTGAGACACTTACATCTGTATATTGATTCTCTGTTCTTTATTATCCTATTCAATTCTCTTTTTCCTGTAGGTCTGATTCATTTCTGTTCTTTTTGAATCATTTTGTACTGTATATATTTCTAAAGCCACCTCAAATGCTTTTCAGAATGACGTAAGTTTAATCTGTAAATGAAAACAGGAGCTAACTGACCACATTGTCTTGTTGATTCCTTCCAGTGGGAAGGACCTCAGACTTATTTTATTTAAAATCAGTAAATATTGGGGCGCCTGGGTGGCTCAGTCGGTTAAGCGGCTGACTTCGGCTCAGGTCACGATCTCGCGGTCCGTGAGTTCGAGCCCCACGTTGGGCTCTGTGCTGACAGCTCAGAGCCTGGAGCCTGTTTCGGATTCTGTGTCTCCCTCTCTCTGACCCCTGTTCATGCTCTGTCTCTCTCTGTCTCAAAAATAAATAAAAACGTTAAAAAAAAAATTAAAAAAAAAATCAGTAAATATGTATTGAGTACCTACTATATGCCAGGCACTATTCTACCGCACTAAGAATGGAGAAAAGAATGAAACAAAAGCCTCACCCTCGTGGAACTTCCATTCTAGTGGAGGAAATAGATAATAAACACAAATATATACTCATGCATGCTTCCTTGGTCTTTCCTAGGTGAACCCAACAAACTTAAATAACAGATCTCCCTGCGTCTTGCCTCTTCGAGTTGATTCCAGCCTCCACCCTGAAGCCAGAAGGCTTTGATTACATCAAATCCCCAATAAAGTTCACATTTTTTAGCTTAGCCCTTAAGGTCCTTGAAGGTCTGGCTCAGTCCTGTCTCCCTCTGAATGCACAGCTCCCCGGACATGCCCCCCTCCCTATCCCTGCTCATGCCTTCCTCTGTCATCCCCAGGATCCAATACAAGCACCACTTCCACCGGGCAGCCTTCAGGAGTGCCCCAAGCAGAATTAATCTGCCTTTCCTTTGAAGTCCTAGAACCTTGTGCAGATAACTACGACAGCATTACAAACATCACCTAGTGGTCAGTTAGGTAGATACATAACATGCCTGTGTATCTGTTATGTGTTTCTGGAAGGTCTTACATGTAGCGGGCCCTCAATAAATTGTGACTAAATTAATCGTTAACAGTTTATAACTTTGAAGCTCATACATATTATCTCTTTTCTTTTTTTAAAATGTTTATTTATTTTTGAGAGAGAAGAGCGTGAGTGGGGAGGGGCAGATAGAGAGGGGGACAGAGGATCTGAAGCGGGCTCCAGGCTAACAACAGAGAGCCCAGTGTGGGGCTCTAACTCACAAACTGTGAGACCATGGCCTGAACCAGGGTCAGGCGCTCAACCAACTGAGCTACACGGGTGCCCCATATATTATCTCTTTTCATCCTCATATTAACCCTCGGAAATAGTAGAAGCATTTATTTTCCCTTTTGCTGGTTAAGGAAACTAAGGTTTGGATGGGCTAAGGGATTTGTGGCCTATAGATGCAACACTCAGCCTAGAAATCTGACTCCACTTCTTGGACCACACAAGCTGCCTCAGCTTAACCAAAAGCCATGCCAAGAGGCAGGAGCTGCAAACCACGAGAGAATTCTAAACATTGCCCCAAATACCAGTGTGAAGTTAAACAACACTAGAATGTCTCAACTAGACTGGTCTTAAAACAAACCAACACACGAGCAAAGAAGCCTACTGTCTCACACACACACTGTAATTAGTGATAGGTTAGGAGCCTGTACCCATGAGAAGGAAGCGAGGATGAAAAACTCTTGGAATGCCGTGTCACAGGGACAGGGTCAAAGACCTGTCAACCAGAGGAAAGTGCCTGCCTCATAGGAGGAAGACCAACCATCCTGGTTTGCCCAGACTACAGACTTTCACTGCTAAAACAGAAAACACCCCAGGCAAACTGAGACGAGTTTGTCACCTACAAAGAAGAGTCTGGGGGAAAAAAAAAAATTGTTTCTGGGAAAAAAATAATGTTCACCTTGGAAAGTGTGCTTTAGCATTCCTCCCTAAGGATTGTGTTCTGAGCCAGTGTATGATGCAGGCAAGAAAAATAGCCTTGTTGCTTTAGTGGCACCTTGTCTTTGAACAAAAATGGCATTACTTCAGTGAAATCTAAACAACTTTCATGTCTTTTCAAAAAGTTTTCCCTTTAAAGGAAAAGATCTCTCACCAATAAGCTTATCTGAAAGAAGGTGCCATGAACTAGGAAGGCACTTCCCTAAAAGATATTCCAAAATGTTTGGAGTATCCCCAAGGATGTCAAAGTGGCTCTTCCAAATGGTTCATTTATTTGAATGCCTGTCTCTGGATTATATGTTTATTCAAACAAACAAACAAACAAACAAACACTGCATTAACGTATAGCCAAGCCTCCCAAATATTTAGTAGATATGAAAACACCTTTCAGTTACATTCACTTATTAAAGCAATAAGCAAAGACGGCATATTGTTAGAGGCTCGGTGACTTTGCTGGTGTCCTGGGAATGTCAATACTGTAACATGTCCAAGCACCCATTTACAGTTGAGAGAGATCAGAGCTCCTGTCTGAGACATTGTTAGAAAGGAAGAGTGATAGCCAAATTCATTCATCACGACCGGTTGATCCGACCACAGTCAAGTTCAATGGTTTGTGTGCTTTTACAAGGGAAGTAATGAATCTTGATTAAAGCCATGAGTCACAGGTACATGAAAATGTTGGACGCATTTGCATTTCCATCAGCATGCTTCAGTTTCACAGATCTTGCTTTGTCAAGCAGCAACTCTTGGCTTTGGGCAACAAATCGGGTATTGAAAGTTGTAATTAATGCAAGAGATCCGAAGTCAATGAATGATTGTCCCTTCATAAAGGAGCCTCCGTGCATCCGAATGCTAATTCACCTCCCACGATTCTGCATAAGCCCATGTTTGGCATTTGGGTATAAACTACGTGGAACAGCAGCGAGCCAAACCCATAGAGGAAAGCCCCTCCGAGGAGCCCCCAAATAGACAAGCCCCTGCGATTCATCTTCCAATTCACAGAATAACTATTTCTTGAGTGCTTACTGTGTGCCAGGCATGAGTCTAAGAGCTTAATGTTTATTGCTTTATTTGCTCTCCAGAATAACCCAACAAAGTGGATTGTTTTTTATCCCCATTTTTTCAGCGAGGAGAAAACAGGCACACATGCCCCAGGGACAGGAATGCAAGACCAGGCAGTCTGACCGCAGAGCCCCTGGGCTCGAACTCTGCACTAGAGGGTCTGGCTCTCTAGGTGTGCGTCCGCTTTTCCCTTTTCCAGAGACTGTAGTCACTCCTTCACCTCAAGTGCTGGAGTCACTACTACTTCCTGCCTGGCATTAATCACTCCCCAAGCTTTCCCTTGGTACATCTTCCCGCTGGCATCTCAAGGTACCTTCAACTCGACGCGGCCGCAGTGAACTCACCGTCCTCGCCTATAGACTCCCGCTCCCTCTGTCCCTGGCTTCTCGTGGGTAGTGTGTGATTCCCCACCACCCACCCGGAAACCTGCAGGGGTTGGCCGTCCTCTCTCCATTCTGAGAGACGTTATGTCACATGGACACTGCTTCATTTGGGACATCATTCCTATCCACCCCTCCCTCGCGCTGTGCCCCTGACCTCCTCGGCAGGTCTGGTCTGTGCTCACAACAATGGCCGGCGAGCCTTTGGCCCGGCCCTCCTGGGTCCTCACTCCAACTCCACCTACACACACACCTTTACCTCACTAATCTTTCCAAAAGGGGACTCTGCAGGGCGAGGGCATCGAACCGGTTCCTGTGGTTTACAAAGGGCTCCAGCGCCTAGGACTTCCCCACAGTCTCTTCTCCACAGAAGTCTGGCGTCACAATGAAGGCCACGCTGCTCGTGAGATCCCAGACTCCTTCCTCTGCAACATTATGCTGCCTCCTTGCCCAGAAAAATTCCAAGTTTTCCCACTGTGGGCAGAATTAGAAACGCACTCAAATTCCTCAGGCGAGGTCTTTTCGGGGCTTGGTCCCAGCCAACCTCTGCAGGGTCCCCTGCTAACACCCTGTACTGCAAGCCCAGGAGGTTGGGTTTTCCCTCTTTTCGTAATGCTGGTGCCTGATTAAAGCTTTGATTGCCAAGGCATCCACTTCAAAGAGAGCCAGCCACAGGACCAGATAAAGAGCCAGGCCATCCTCCCACACGGAGGCTCGTTTGTGTTTAGAGATCTTGGTTGATTTTGATAACTATTTGGGTCACTTGCTTGTTGCAATTCCCACACTTTAAATTCCTGTTCTTATGTTTTAAATTCACCAATAAAGAGTGAGCCTGAGGAGGGCACCTGTTGGGATGAGCACTGGAAACCAAAATGGATGGAAAACAATTTGACAATTAATTATACTTGATATATTAAAAAAACAAAACAAAACAAAACAGAGTGAGCCTGAGAAACCCTAGGCCCCCAAACCCCTGACCCCGACAAAAGCAGAACTCCCCCAACCCTAACCCTAACCACCACACCTCACCTGCCCCCCAACCTGGGCTCTCTCTCTCATTCTCTCTCATCCTCTCTCTCTCTTTCACGCTTCCCCCCTAAGCCTCCCTGGGGACCTCGCTGTGTGGCCCCAGGTATGCTGTGTAATTTCCAGGTCTTGAAAGTAAAAAAAAAAAACTTTATTTTTTAAAAGTTTCCTTATGGTTTTTGCTAAGGGGTATCTCGCAATCATTAAAAAACAAAACAAAACAGAACAAAAAAACAACACAAGGGCTGGTCCAAACAAAACGGAGGTTATTGATAGGCTGATACTGGCGGAGAAGGTACCCTTCACTCGTTCTAAAAGTTTGGACAGAGGGGAAAGGTCAAAAAGACATTACGTGGAAAAACTATTATTTAACTCCAACACAAGGACATTCTGAGCCAAAATTCAGTACTGTTTTTTCTCCTAGTGCAGAAATATAGCTTAAAGGCTATTCTCTTTGGCTTTTTAAGCAAGCTAAGAAAATGGATGTTTCATCTGTTTCTCTCGTTCCCTTTGTTTTTTCTAGAACGATTCCTTAATCAGACCCTTAAGTGAGCCCTCCACCGCATTTTTAACTTATGAGAAAATGCACAAAAGATCTCCTAAAGGGGCCCTGCAACCATAGACTTCCTACATCGTTAAACCAGGTACCTCTGAGCCCCAGAGCTGATGTACATTCCCTCCAAGGTCAGGTGTGGGCTTCCAGCAAGTGTTAGGTGAACAAAGCCATAGGCCTCAGGGCACAGATTCCCAGTCAAGGCTATCCTTTTTCTTCATTATAGTGAAAAATTATTCATTAATGTTTTAAATGCGTGTAAATTCCTCCAAACCCCACTATTCCTAGAATACAAATTTCAAATGTTTGTTGAGTGGAGGAATCACTGCCCCCCCTGCACAGCGAAATCCAGCTCTTCGCTATTGCTCCTAAATCAGGCAGCACTGCCTTTCAGGTAATTGCCATTTCCTTCCTAAGCACCACAAAATCACCTGCTTAATAGCCCTTTCTAGACTTTTCCAGGGCATCTGGCAAAACTTTCTCCATGCATTTTTTTTTCTGCTTGTTATTGATAATAATAATAATAGTCACGGATCTCATTTAATTCTGGAACAACTCCAGGAAGGTTGTTCTATTTCTATTTTACAGAGACTCGAATATGGGAAGCAGCCTACCCCAAATTCTACAGCCACTGAGTGCTAGTCTGGCTCCAAGCCTTTTCAGTCCTAAGTACCCTCTTTTTAACACCAAACGCTTTAAGAGGAAGTGCCTCCTATTCACCTGAAGGAAAATCTTGTTCATCTCAACCCCCTAGGCCAGGACATAATTTGTTAAATGATAAACTAGGGTTCCCCCCACCCCGATTGTGTCCAAAATATCTGAAATTCTGCCTGATTCCCAATGCATACTTGAGTCTTAACTTCAAGAATGTTGTAAATGCCTAAGTTGATTTATTTTTCTTTATAATTTTTTAAAAGTTTCTTTATTTTAGAGAGAGACAGGATGAGCAGGGGAGGGAGGGAGGGAGGGAGGGAGGGAGGGAGAGGGAGAGAGGGAGAGAGGGAGAGAGGGAGAGAGGGAGAGAGAGAGAGAGAGAGAGAGAGAGAGAGAGAGAATCCCAAGCAGGCTCCCTACTGCCAGCACAGAGCCCAATGCAGGGCTTGAACTCACAAAACCACGAGATCATGACCTGAGCCGAAATCAAGAGTCAGATGCTTAACCAACTGCACCACCCAGGTGCCCGGGCTTGACTTGATTTTTAATACCTGCTCTGGACCGAATTGTGTCTCCCTACAATTCCTGTGTTGAAGCCCCAACCCCCAGCGTGGCTGTATTTGGAGTAAGAAAGTAATTAAGGTTGAGATTATAAGGGTGAGGCACTAATCACGTCTCTAAGAAGAGACATCAGAGAGCTCCAATTCCTGCTCTTCCCCTTCCTAACTGTGGCTTGAGCAAGTCAATTCACCTTCCTGAGTGTCAGATTTCTTCATGTATCAGTTGGGGATGAAAATGTCCATCTCGTACATATGGGGGTAGATCAAGCAATGGGCACCATATAGTGATTAATCAATGAATGCTAGTCCCCTGGGACTCAATGGTGTGAGCATAACTGGTAGCCTCAGAGGACATGAGCATTTCCAGGTCCCTTTCTAAAGGAAAAAAGGTGAAGACAGATTATAAGAATAAGACTTGTGTATACCATGGGTCTATTACTCACCAGATACCATGTGATGCATTTTACACCCTTTGCCTTATCACAATAGAACATTTGATCACCCAAAGCCAAAATTAACAACACAGGAAAGTTAGGATAATGTTGGTCCTGAGATGGTCAAACATGGAAAACCCAGAACACACCAGGTTTCCCATGCTCCGGAGAGCCCGGCGTTGCCACAGGGTCTGCCTTGACATCTTGTGAAACTGAGGACAAAGCCACATGGGCCCTACGGGGCCATCCCTGCCAATAAAAATGCCATCCACTGCTGGGGCTGGGGCTGCTTGCTGGCAAATGAGAAGGTAGGCAGATGGTGGAGACAATGATCGGCTCTCAGCAAGCCGGGCTGGTTCTGGGGGCAGTTTCCAAGCTCAGGCAGAGAAAGAGGCAGAAATGGAGGTTCAGGCCACTGGAGCAGCAAGCCTACAGGAAAGGAGCCCGAGGTGGGGGAATGTTCTCCCAGCCTCTAAGAGACTGAGGCAAACCAAAACAAACCATCACCAAACCCCATCCCAGGGCCCAATGGGTCATTGTTATGGGCTGACTGTGTCCCACCCAAAATTCCTACATCCAAGTCCTGATCCCCGAACCTCAGAATGTTACCATTTTGGAGATACTTGTAGTCATATTTTAAAGCCACAGGGTCTTTAGAGAGGTAACTAAATTAAAATGACGTTATTAGCACATCCCCAGTCCCATGTGACTGGTGTCCTTATACGAAGTGGAGACTTGGACACAGACACACACAGAAAGAAGATGATGTGAAGGCACAGTGAGAAGGCGACCATCTATAAATCAAGGAGAGAGGTCCGGCCATCAGGAGGACCAGTCGTGCTGACACCTTGATCTCAGACTTCTAGTCTCCAGAACTGTGGGAGGACACATTTTGTGGCTTTAGCCACCCGTCTGTGGCTCTTGTTAGGGCAAGCGGAGCCAATGAATATACTCATCTCCATGAAGGGGGCTCAAGAAGCAGAGGACCTCCACGCAGATCCCAGAGTCACAGAAGAGCACGTCGCTCAAATCACAGGGGCAAAGCGTCTAAGACTGGGGTTTGCGTCTATACAGCCCCAGTGTTCCGTGGCAGCCGACCCCATCACTAACGAAGGACGCTATCCCCACCCAGCCCTACCCAGAACCACCCATCCATTGGTGCCTGCTGGACACGTTTGCCTGAGCTGACCTTCCACCGGCCACCTGTTTCACTGCCACCATCTGGTCTCCACCACCATGAGCCCCGTGGGGACTACCGCAACAACTCCTAATGGCCTCCCCGCTTCCACTCTCGCCCAGCAGCGCACCCTACCCCCTGCCTACTCTCCACGCAGCAGTTGGAATAAGCCTTTTGCAACCTACAACCCTCCAGGGCTCCCATCTTGCTGAAAACAAACCCCAAGTCATTCCCATGGTCTGAAAGGTATTACGAGGTCTGAGCCTCTCTCCTGCCACTCTTGCCCTGCCCTCAGTCATCCTGATGCACTGTCTTCTTCTCTGTTCCCTGAACGTATCAAGCACATTCCCATCTCACGGCTTTTGTACTTCCTGTCCTCTCTGCGCGGGAATGAGCTTCCCCCTGATACCCACATGGCTCTACTATTTCACTCCATTACTCTTCCTTCTTGTCCAATACAAGAGGCTCATACCTTGATACTTGGAGACATTCACATGCTCAGAGATTGTCAATTCCACCAACACCATTGAGTCCCAGGGCACTAGTTTGCTGAACAATTGCTGTTATGTACTATTTACTTCGCCTGATTCACCACCACCACCCCACCACCCCCCGATATGTATCTTGAGTTGGGTATCCACAGGACTCCCTCCCTTGTTGGATTCAGATCACTGCTCAAAGGGCTTCCTTGACCACCCTAGAAGCACACCCTTTGCTTTTTATTTCTCTTCTCCTCTACTATGTAGTTTTTCCTCAAAGCACTTCTCACTACCTTCAGAGTGGTTTAGCTATTATTTATCTCTTCCTCTAGAAAACAAGCTTTTTGAGGGGAAGGGTCCAAATAGCCAGGTCAGTGCCTAGCACATAGGTTGACATCCTACAGTGAGTAGGTTTCCCAAGGGCATGTGGACTCTACTCACTGATCTAGAATATGAAATGACATTTAGTCAAAATGTCCCCATGTATGAGCCCTAACAAACATAAAGCTGTGTCACAATATGGCTTATTGTATAAATCTAGGTACCAAATTTAATGGGTCATTAAATGTTTAATCGGAATTTTCTGGTTGGTGTTGGGGGTGAGTCTGGTTGTCCACCCTGCATGCACTGGCTCCCCAGACCCACTTTGGCAGAGAATGTGCCATGCTGCAGCCAGGTCTTACAGCCAGCCGTGAAGATGCCCCCCTCCGCCCCGGCCCACCATGACCCCTGACTTCTGAACACCAGCCACTGCTTACCGAGTGACTCCTACGCACTGCACATGCTAGGGGCTTGACACGCATGTTGCATTTAACCTATCTCACAACCCAAGAGGTATTTCTGCCCCCATTTTTTTTTTTTTTTTTTTGCATAAAGAAGCTAAGGATTAGAGGGGTGGAGTCAAGCACCCAAGGTCACAAAGCTAATAAGGGGCTTGAATCCTGACGCCTGACTCCAAACCCACATGCTGCATCCAGTGCTCTCCAGCCTTTGACCAGCACATACTCACTGCAGGCACTTTTCATCGGCTCTGCTCCTCAGGCACTGTGAGCACCCAGGCATCTTCCAGTGTTTGTGGGCCTCTTACCTCCCCAGCTGGACCAAGCTTCTTGAACTCATGGCCCTTGCCTTCTGTCTGTGTGGAATGGGCATCCAGCAAAGTATCTCTCTTCAGCAAATCTCTGTCCACTCACTGACCCAGGGCCCTGCTATTGTCACAGGAAGGGGTGCTGGTCCCTTCACAGGACATGATCTAATTCATTAAACAGCAAAACAAAAATCACATGACTCCAGTAGAATGTAAGTTCCTGGTGGGCGAGGATTTCGTCTGCCTTGTTTTCGGTCACATCCCGAGTCCCCGGAAGAGGGAACATCTTAGCACTGGCAACGTGTGGCCGGATGGTCAGTCAACAAGAATTTCTAATGCCTGTCTCCCCCATCCAATGGTGAGTTTCCTCCAGAGAAGACTAAGCTTATTCCTCTTTAGATCCCTGAAGTCGAGCATTTGTTTCTTATTTACTGATTCACTCAACAAATATTCATTACGTGCACCATTCCAGGCATGAAAGATACAGTAAGAAAATGTAAAAGGCCAGATTCCCTGCCCCCCAAGATTTATTAGAGGAATTCTGTGTGCCCAGAACCATACTAGGCCCTGGGGACATGACAGTAAATGAGGCAAAGGGGTCCCAGCTCTTAGGAGTGTCGTATTCCAGAGGGATAAAAAACAGTAAGTCAAGCAAGCCAATAAATAAATGAAATCATTACTGACTGTGAGAAAGGCTAGTCCAGTTGCACAGCAAGGGCCTACATGGTGTTTGAAAGGGAGAGGTAGGGGATGGCTACCAGGAGATCACACTTAGAAAAGATGAAGGTCACGGCTGGAAAGCCAGCGGTGCCATTCACCAGCTGAGTGGCCTTGTGTGGTCTCCTTGGCTCTCCAAAACCAAGTTTCATCGTCTAGTGCATTTAATGCATGGGGTGGCTGTGATGACCAAGTGAGATGAGCATGGGAGGCAGGCAGAGAGAGGGAAAGCCCCTGTGGAAATAGGCAAGCCAGTCCCTCATCCAGGTGATGGGGAAGCCAGGGTAGAGGCTCATTAAGAAGCCACGCTGACAGCGGTTTCTTGTGACCTACACTCACGGGCCTGACACCAGTCAAAGGCAACAATTTTTCGATACGGCACCCACCCCACCGCACCCCATGAAACACCCAGGACTGGTTTTGCAGCAATTGTTTCTCCAACATTCAGATGTTAATTAACATTAAAGTTTGGCTGAAAACCTTGGCCAAGCCTTTCCTGTCCCAGATCCAACTGGGATCAAGCAACCCAGGGTCTCCCTGCCTCAGCCAAGTACACACCCAGCCCATTCCAACCATATTAAATGCAGAACAACTCAAGAAGTAGAGAAGACCTTGCCTGAGGCTTCAGTCTTCAAATCAAATCAAATGTGTCTTTGATCTTTCATTCATCCAACAAATATACACCCAAAACCTGATGTAGCCGATGTTTTTGGACTGGGGTACAGAAATGACACAGGTCACCATGTTTTTGCACATGCTAGTTCCTTTTCCTACAATGTCCTCAGGATCCCCCACCAACACCACTTTCCCATCTGCCTCCCTCCCTTCGTCTGGTGAATTTCATCCCTCAAGGCTAAGCTCAGAAACATCTCTTGGTCACCTCTCCCAGGCTAGATGCTGCTTTTCTATGTCCCACATGACCCCACCCTGTGATTAGCTCTGTCATGTGCTTGGCTTGCTGTGTGGTAACCACCTGCCTGCTGGCTTTTCATTCTTACTAGACAGTGACCTTCTTGAGGGCAGTGCCAACCCAGTGCCTTGATGTAGTGGAAACTTGATAAATATGCGTGGAATGGGTATTTTCGACCCAGTTTCTTGATTACAGATTCCAAAAAGTGCTATGTCCAAAAAGTTGGCCCCTAATATATAGACAAGAGCCCCTGCTATCTGCCCTGAATATATTCAGCCAAAATGTTTATAAAGACCATATGTATAGGGGCACCTGGGTGGCTCAGTCAACTGAGGATCTGACTCTTGATTTCGGCTCAGGTCATGATCCCAGGGTCTTAGGATCGACACCCAGTATAGGCTCCATGCTGGGCATGCTTGAGATTCTCTCTCTTCCACTGCCCCTTCCTCACTCATGCTCTCTCTCTCTCCCCCTCTCTCACAATTTTTTTAAATTTTGTAAAAACAAAAAAAAAAAAAAAAAGGAAAGAAAAGATCGTGGGTATAAAATACCCCACAGTGTTAAGCAGGAACTAAGTAAACAGTTCCTTTTATTGTATCATTGCTGTTATCTCTTTGATGATGCTAATGATGATTCTGAGAGGAGATACTTAAATTTGGCTGGAGGAAAGGACTGGAGGTCAAAAGACCATGACTTTCAACCATGACTTTCAAACTTGTGCTGCAGTCTTGGACAAATCCTGCTGATTCCAGCAATATCATCACCTGTAAATTGAGAGTAGAAGCCCTTCCCAAGTCCCTCTGAGTTTGTGCCAGGTGACACAGTCTAAACCTGGTACTTCCCTTCCGGGCGCAAGCACCAATTTAACTCAGTCTTGAGCCAGATCAATAGCAGGCCCCAAATCTCAGGCTCTGCAAAGCCATCCGTGATGACATCCTGTTCCTTTTCTAGTGCATGTTGTCCAGACACTTGCTTTCCTACCATGCATTTCCCAAGGCTCACGGCTAAGGATGATCCCACTTGAAAGCAAACCAGAAAAAATTCACTGCCACAATTGTTGCTTGAATAGTTGTTGGATGCCCTTTGAAGAGCCCCAACTGGGTCATAATGAACAGCTACGTGAGTGACCCACCAGTCAGCATGATGCATGCATCATAATAAAGGCTGTTATGTGCTGAAAAGCAATGACCACAGTCCTTGGGGATGCCGTGCGAACTCTATGGGAAATAGTGATAATGACCCCCATCATTCTGCAACTCAAATTTTCTGGGGCATTCAGAACAATGCTCCTATGGCCTGGTTTTATCCCACTGTGCCCAACCCTTCCAACCTGAAACCTGGGGCATGGATGAAGGGTCTGAGACATTTGGGAATATTTGGGAGTTTTTGGTGGATACCAGTAGAGGCATCGTGGTTCTACTGGGAGAATCCATTGATCCATATTGCCCTCTAGATGCCCCCGACCAAGTCCTCAGCTCCTCAGAAGAGCTCTAAAGCTATGCCAGAAGAAGGAGGGAAAATGGAGAAGAAACAGGAGACTTTTGAAGGCTCAGGGTCCCCACAGTAAACCTAGAGAGGCTAAGGTCACTTCCCCTCTCCCTCTGACTTTGGAGATAAACTTCTCTAGAAAACATAAATTACCTCTCCACAGACCTTCCTGTGGAACCATAATGTCACCTCTTCCAGGAAGCCCTCCCTGACCTGGTTGTATAAGCCTGGCCAGTTTGGGCACCCACCCTTGGAGCTCCCCAAACCACTTCTGCTTATCACTGCACTCATGTCACAGAATCCTAGTTGCCTGTTTGCATGCCCATCTTGCACAATAGTCTGTTAGGTCTGGGGGGTAAGAATTCTGTTCTAATCATGTATCATACATAAAGATAGAGAGATGAAGGGGAGTTTGGGTGGCTCAGTCTGTTGAGCAACCCACGTCAGTTCAGTTCATGCTATCTCAAACTCTTAGTGAGTTTGAGCTCCACATCTGTCTCTGCTGTCAGTGCTGGGCCCGCTTCGGATCCTCTGTCCCCCACCCCCTCTGCACTTCCCTGCCTGATGTCACTCTTCCTCTCAAAAATAAATAAACATTTTTTTAAAAAGATACAGAGATTAAGAAACAGAGTCAAGCCAGAGAAACGGCCTAAGGCACAGTCAGCAGACTTGAAAAGCCATGCACAAGTGAAAACGGAAGTGGTAAGCGCAAATCTACTGATTGAAAGGTAAAACCATCCCCTTTTATGCTTCCGTGTTTCCACGTGCCCTCCGCTTCCAGAACAATGGCAGCCAGGCTCGCATGCTGCCCGCTAAAGTCTGGGGACAGATTCTACTGGAGAGATGAAGCTAAGAAACCAGCCTAGGAGGAAAGACCCACAGATGCTGCATTTGGAGGTTTGACAAGGAATCACCCTGGCCGCTGCCCAGCTGTCCTGCAGTAATTCCCACTGGTCAGCCAGGTCCTCCCTTCCCCTTGTTAGTGCCTTGGTGAACAGGCCATCAAGGTGCACCAGTTACCCAAGGAAGGCCTCCCCCAAAAAAGACAGAGACAAAACCAACACTAAGAAGAAGCTCACTGGAAGTAGAGGCAACTCAGGGAACAGAAGAAAACTTTGGAAAGCCCACAAACAAAACTTCAAAGGGAAAAGAGAACAGATTGCACCCATGGAACAAGAACAGGATGCTTGAAAAAGAGATATTAAGAAAGAAAGAAAGAAAGAAAGAAAGAAAGAAAGAAAGAAAGAAAGAAAGAAAGAAAAGTAAAAGAGATATTCAAAAAACAGAAAAGGAATTTGGAAATAAACGTTATAGTAACTGGGGGTGCCTGGGTGGCTCAGTCAGTTAAGCATCTGACTCTTGGTCTTGGCTCAGGTCATGATCTCGCAGTCTGTGATTTTGAGCCCCACATCGGGCTCTGCGCTGACAGTGCGGGTCTTGCCTGGGATTCTCTCTCTTTTGCTCTTTCTGTGTTCCTCCCCCACTTTGTGCTTTTAAATATAAATTTATAAATATATATATTTGTATTTATTTCACGTAAAAATAAATATGTATTTATTTTTAAATATATAAAATTTAAATATAAATATTTATAAATATAATTTTTTATAAAGAAAGTTATAGTAACTGAAGCTACATTTTTTTCCAGTAGAAGAAGAGAATAGAGAGAAAATAGAGAAAATAAAATTATCAAAGAAATAAGAATATGCTCCCCAAATGGAAGAACAACACTTTCCAGATTTAAAAGGGCTTATCAAGTACCTAACACAGTGAATTTAAAAAGTGCCACATAAAAAAGTGACAGAGGGGTTAGCTAGTGCTATGGTGGCAATCATATTGCAATATATAAATGCATCAAGTCAACAGAATGTACACCTTAAAGTTACACAATGTAATATGTCAATTATATATAGTTAAAAAATAAATAATAAAAAAGTGTCACGTAAAGATGCATCATTGTGAAATTTCAGAACAAAAGGGTTAAAAAAAAAAAACCCTAAAATCATCCCAATTGGGAATCAGAAGTTCATGGGACTTCACACTGGAAGCCAGAAGATAATAGGCCAGAAACCTTCAAATTTCTGATGGGAAGTTACCTTTTTAAAAAAATTTTTGACATTTTTGACGTTTTGACGTTTATTCATTTTTGAGAGAGAGAGACAGAGCACAGGGGAGGGTCAGAGAGAGGGAGACACAGAATCTGAAGCAGGCTTCAGGCTCTGAGCTGTCAGCACAGAGCTCAACACGGGACTGGAACCCACAAACTGTGAGATCATGACCTGAGCCAAAATCAAGAGTGAGATGTTTAACTGACTGAGCTACCCAGGTGCCCCAAGATTTTAAAGTTCCTGTATTACAGTGTTTTCTCAATCTCCTCCCCAATCTCCCATCACCATGGCAACAAAATCTTGTAACAAAAGGGAGAGGAAGGGGACCATTCTATATCGTCCAGGGGCCTTGTCCATTGACACCATCAATTATTCTGCACTGTATTTGTAAGATCCCAAAGCACCTAAATGTTTATATTAATGGAGTTAATTTTACATCCATACTGTTCCAGAAAGAGCAATAGTATTCTAGAGTAATCCACTGAGATAAGGATCTGTTCATTCTCTATCAAGGACCCTGAGGAAACTTAGCAAAGAACAAAGAGATGGAAGGAGATGTGAATATATTCCTGTCCTTCTGATTTCATTTATAAATCAAGTTTTATGTTAGATCACCTTTTATTGATATACTTACTAATATTTCTCAACAGTAATGAGCAGGAATTCATGAACTCCTGCCTCTGACCCGCAGATGTTGGAACCATTCACTCTTTTTTTTTTCTTTTAAGTTTATGTATTTATTTTGAGAGAGAGAGAGTGTGTGTGCATGAGCAGAGAAGGGGCAGAGAGGGAGGGAGAGAGAGAATCCCAAGTAGACTCCATGCTGTCAGTGCAGAACCCAATGCAGGGCTCAATCTCACCGTGAGATTATGACCTGAGCCTAAATCAAGAGTCGGACGTTTAACTGACTGAGCCACCCGGGTGCCCTGGAACCACTCACTCTTGAGCTGCAAGCCCTTTGTGTAAGTAGAGAGAGCTTGGACCAGGGCTAGCCACTGGGTAGAACTTTACCCGGTCACCATGCTCTCAGGGCACATTCTCCCACTGCCCTCCTTCAACTACTAACAGCCAGCACATAGCAGGTTGAACTGGACGAAGATGCGGATGAGAAAAGTGTGCTTCTGTTTCCTCATCTGTAAAAGAAAGCCAATACCATGAGTTTGTAGAATGTTGGAGCGTAACAGGAGTCGTTACGTGTCCAGTTGTCAGAGCTGAGCATGGCACAGGAGTTAGCTGCCACCATGAGTCTGTTATTACACATTCTGCCCGCTCACTCTACACTAGCACGGCAAGCTGTCCCAGAGGGAAAATGCCCCTCCTCTCAGGAGAGTGCCTGGAAATCATATCCCCACATCTCACATTTCCTCTGGGAAGGCAAGAAAGGACAGAGAGACAGAAGGGGAGAGGGAGAAGGGAAAGGAATTTGTTCTAGACGCCTACTTAGTAGCCTCCTCCTTCTCCACTTCGTTTCTTTCACTCCCCTCGGCAACCCTGCAGAGCACATTTCATGTGTCATTTTTTCCCCCTTTACGATGAAAAACCCAAGCAAACCTGAAGAGCAGGAAGTTCATGTAACCTGTCCAAGGTCACAGAGTTTGTGTGATCTGAACCTCCAGCACCTTGGGGGTCAGTGAGAATAAATGCGGGGGTTGAAATCACCCTCTGGGACCTTTTTAAATCGTCTTCTTCTCCCTTCACCCTACGGGTGCCCCGGCCTCCGCGGAACTGACACCTTCCACCCCAGCTCCTGCTTTTATCCGGCTGTCACGGGGAAGTTCTTTGACAGCAGGAAAGCAATTTCTATCTGGGAATAGTTACTCTGGTCTTTTTACAAAAGCCAGGTCTTGTAGCTATGTACATAAAGTGATACTTTATGCTGTTGAATGCGATCTGCTCCCCATTGGTGAGCAGAGAGAAAATTCGTATACGTGCACACATCCGGACTAAAAGCATCAAAATGACCCCCTCTGCTAAGAGTTGAACTGTGTCCCCCTAACTCCCCCCAAAAAAAGATTTGCTGAAGACCTACCTCTAGTCAATACCCGAGAAATGTGACCTTATTTGAAAATAGGGTCGTTGTTGATGTACTCGGTTGAAAGTTAAGATAAGGTGATACTAGAGTAGGGTGGGCGTTAAATCCAGCATGACAGTGTCTTTACAAGCAGAGTGAGACACAGGGAGACAGCAGCCATGTGGTGACAGAGACAGAGACTGGAGCGATGCATCAATACACAGAGGAAGGCCAAGGCTGGCCAGCAAACCCCGGAAACTGGAAGAAGCAAGAAAAGATGCTTCCCTAGAACCTTGGGAAGAAGCACGGCCCTGCTGACACCTTGATTTTGGACTTGTAGCCTCCAGAACCGTGAGACAGAATACACTTCTGTTGTGTCAAGCATCTGTGGGACTTGTTGCAGCCTCCCTAGGAAACTAATACACCGTCTGTAGTCTGCCCGCACAGCCAGGTAGGTCACAGCCACAGGCCACCGTACGTCTGGAAGTTCCCAGCCCCTCCTCTGGCCACCCACCTGTCTCCTACCACAGCTCTGAGTTCTGCAGAAACTGTCAGAGCTCTGACTCGAAGGCTACCCCGGAATAATCCCCCAGAGGCCCAGCATGCGCCCAAATCCCCACGAGAATCACACAGTTGGGAGCACTGTTTCTCCGACTGTGGTGCCCCCTGGATCAGAAGCCCTTCAGACAATTGTGTGAAATGCCCCGGCCCTCCTGACTCAATATCTGGGACCCAGGAATCTGAATTTTTAACTGGCACTATGTGGGCCTCTTAGTGCAGAAAAGTTTGAGAAAGAATGAGTTCAGATACAAGGTGCCTGGGTGGCTCGGTCGGTTAAGCGTCTGACTTCAGCTCAAGGCATGATTTTGTGGTTCATGAGTTCAAGCCCCGCATCAGGCTCTCTGCTGTCAGCACAGAACCTGCTTTAGATCTTCTGTCTCTCTCTCTGCCCTTCCCCTGCTTGCACTCTCTCTCTCTCTCTCTCTCTCTCTCTCTCTCAAAAATAAAGAAACATTAAAAAAAAAAAAAAAGAATGAGCTCATACATATTTTCTGACATTGCCCATCTCCCCCACCAAACGTTCTGTGGCTTTGAGAACACCGAGGCCAGACGGACAGGGAGAAGGCCGGGTCAACACAGTCCGTGGAGAACCTGGTAAAGGAGAAAGCCCGTCAGGAACAGACATCTGGGGGCCAGGGCCATGGTGCGGTGGAAGTGACTTCAGAGGGTGGACAGGGGCCACGGGCAAGAGCAAAGTGAGGACGCTGGGGTGGGGGAGGGGGCGAGGTAACTGGTTCAGAGAGAGGACGCCCAAAGTGTGGTGGAGTAGAGGGCCTCCCAGGCAGGAAGGGCCTCTGAGGGTGACCCCAGGGGAGGCCGGGGGGGGGGGGGGGGGAGGCGGTGGCGGAAGGAGCAAGAGGACCTTAGCAGCTGTGCGGCACTGGTCCCAGTCTGTCCCCCTCTGAGCCTGCGTGTCCCCACCTGCACAAAGGAGATGGTGGCAGCGCCTGTGCCTGACTCTGCAGAGCAGCTGGTGAGACGAAGGATATGGGATAATAGAGGCCTTGGGCAACCATAGCTCCACGGGTGATAAGGGAGACGGTGGAGGTGTTCCCGTCAGGGCCCAAACACAAGAGGCCTGGAGAAGCCTGAGGCCCGGAGGCCACCAGCGTATGGTTGGGGCCCAGACTCTACAGCCCATGGAGCTTGGCCTGTATCACAGCTTCTCTCCTTCCTGGCTGTGTGTTCCCGGGGAAGTTACTTAACCTCTCTGTGCCTTTGTTTCTTCTGTAAAACATGGCCAATACTTCCTACTTTACAGGGTTGTTATGAAATTAAATGGATTTCTGCTGAGAAAGTACTCAGGGTCTGATACACAGGAGTGTTTGTTCAAATGTACCATGGGGCACAGGTGCTCAACTGTCACAGGAGCCCGGGGCGGGAATGCAGAGGGGCTCCCAGGGGTGGAAATAAGCCAAGGCTGTGGCTCTTCAGGGCCATCTCTCCACCTCTTAATTCCCTCGTCAGTACCTGTTCCAGTGTGATGCTCTCACCACTGTTGTCCCCTGGAAGGAGACACTTCCTCCCTCCTCCTCTTCCTCTCTCCTCTCCGTCTCTCCATGTGTCTCTGTGTCTCCTCTCTCTCGTGCTCCCTGTGCCTTTCTGTGTCTCTCTGCCTCCCTCTCTCTCTGTCTCTATCTCCCTCTCTGTCTCTGTCTCTCTCTGTGTCTATCTCTTTGTCTCCCTCTCTCTGCCTCTCTCTCTCTCTCTGTCTCTGTGTCTCTTTCTCTGTGTCTCTGCTTCTCTGTCTCTGTCTTTCTCTTGACAAGCCTGCTTTGGAACATACTCATCTTTCTTCTTAGCAAACCCGCATGGCTTCGATCTTTCTAAAACAGTGTTCACCGGGAAACCAACACATCTGTATGAGCATACAAGTTCAAAAACCAAAGTTTACCAAGTCTGAGGACTTGCTGTGCACAGATGCCATGCTGAGCCAAGTCAGCTACCTAACCGAGAGGGTGCTCACCAGTTAGGCCCAGTAGGCCCTCATGTCCTCCCAGAGTCCTGGGCTTTCTCTCCACTGCCCCTTCTGGGGACCTTGACCTAACCCCCACCCTGGGGGCAGAAGATTGATTCTGGGTTTGAGGAAGTGGGGGACATTCTCCTGACCTCCTCACCATCTCTTCCGCCTCCCCTAAACTCTCTCCCTCCGGGGCAGAGGCTGGACAGGGGCTGGGGAGGCCACAGCCTCCATTAAAGGGCCCAGTGGTTATTTCCTTCCAGGAGAGCCAAGAGGCCAGCCGGAATTCGGTCAGGAGCCAGACTCTACAGCTGGAGGACCTTGGCTTGCTGCTTGAGATGAATCTCTCCCTCTGAAACCCTCCTGCCGTAACCCCCCAAAGTGAGGCCGTAATCCAGAGAAGCTCTCCCTCCCCTTAGATAGAGACCTCCCCGGGAGTGGCCCCTCTGTCTGAGTCCTATGGGACTGAGGTTCCCAAGTACCCTGGGCCCCGGGGCAGTGCTGGTCATCTGGGCCTGTGCGGCTCTGTGGTGGTTTAGAAGAGATGGAAGAATGGAGGGGAAGGAGAGCAGGGGGGAAAGGAGGGGAGAGGAAGGGGAGAGGGAGGGAGGGAGGGTGGGAGGGGAGAGGGATGATGAGCAATTTCAAGGAAGGAGCTAGACATTTGGAAGCAAGAGTGATGGAGCCAAGTCTTCTACCCTCGGTGAACACCTGAAGAGTCTGGGCCACAGAACCTTCTGGGGTAGACCTAGGAGAGACAGAGCTTGAGCCGAGATCTCCCAAATCCAGGGTCCCCTGGATCGTCACCACTGTTGCGTCAGGATACCCAGGACACCCGGCAAACACTAGACGGGCTAGTGGACGGGCACCCCCCCTGGGAAGGGCCCTGCCTGCCTGGCCCCCGCTGTAGGCCAGGAGCCCCCAGACGGAGGGGCTGGATGGGCCGCTGGCCTCTGCCACTGACCGATACTATCCCAGATCCCCTTCAGGGGGGTACAGTATCCCCTTGGAATCCACATATCTGGGTCACCTGCAGGAATCCACATTTGGGGTCATCTGCAGGGACCCCGAAGCAGGTCTGTGGTATGGAGGCTGGGCGTTTGCCCGGGGCCGGCATTCGCATCCTTGTGGGCTGCTCTCTGCGCTGGCGAGAGAACCCAGCAGCTCGCAGGCCTCGTCCAGATCTGTGTCACTTTGTTGTGCCCCACTGCTCCCCTTTTGTGGGGAACGCCCGATGGAGGACAGCATTAATCGTAAATACTAGAATTCTTTTTAAAACCTCAAGAAGCGTATCACTCAGGAAAGGAGAGACAGGGCATGCTCCAAGTGTTTAGTTTACTAAAGGGACTGTAGCTAGTATCTACAACAAGTGGGTGAGTTCAGGGAGCAGAGGGGGCTGGTGAAGCCCCAGAGAGGAGCCATCACCCCCTCCCCCCCCCAGCCCAGGCCTGGAGGGGCGAGAGGAGACAATGGTGTCCCTGGAACCCCGGGCTGCTGCAGCTGGCCCAGCAGGAACTCAGGTCAGAGAGGACCCCTCCTCTGCCAGGAGGGGTGTGGCTAGGAATAAACACCCCACCTCTTTCTCCTTTCGTCCACTTGCCTCCTGTCTGCGCCTGTCTCAGGTCAAAGCCAACAGGAAGGCAAATGACAAAGGAGCCCAGGTGATGCAATCCATAGACACCAGCCTGCCTGGCACAGGTTCAGTGAAGAAGGTGGGGCAGGGGGAGGGGAGAGTGGGGAGGGAATCGTGTGCCTCTGCTTCCCCTTGAGAACCGAAGGAACCTCTTCAGCGTCCGGGAGCATTGCCAGCAGCCTGTCCTCAGCTGTCAGCCCCTGTCGGCGGTACCCAGGCCTGGAACCCTCGCCTCATGGGGATGAAATATTTTGTCAGCACTAAGGAGGCAGTGTGGATGCAGAACACAGGAACTCTTACACTCTGCCGAGAGGTTAAGATGGTATTTTCCACCTGGAGACCAATCCGGCAATACTAAATAAGGCTGGATGTTTGCAGAGTGCTTGGACTAGAATTCCACTCTGAGATACATACTCTAGAGACACTCTAGCAAGAACACGAGGACGCTGTATAAAAATGTTAATTAAAGTATTGTTTGTAACAGCAGAGACTTGCAAACAGACTAAAAGCCCATCGACAGAAGAAGGCATAAATAA
This sequence comes from Panthera uncia, assembly GCF_023721935.1. NCBI lineage: Eukaryota > Metazoa > Chordata > Mammalia > Carnivora > Felidae > Panthera > Panthera uncia. Next base: position 19,871,085 of record NC_064811.1, on the reverse strand, counting down.
CTTGCCCTGTACCACACGACGGAATGTTCTACGCACCCGACGTGACCAAACTACCACCCTGCATATCGACACTGGGCAAATCTCCGAAGCATGGTATTGAACAACAAAAAATGGTGAGTTGCTCTAGGCTGTATGTGCTGGTGTAACGGTTCACAAGGTATATCTATATCTATATCTATATCGATATCTATATCTATATCTATACATATACATATTATAGATTATTATAGAATAAGAACTTTATGATATGTAAACTTGAACAACATATACAATAGTATAATTACTTATGGAGATAATTTTTTATATTGATAATATAAAAACATGCCTGGGAATAATAACTAAACTCAGAGGGAGGGGAAAAGGGAAAAAAAATCAGGGAAGAGTACACAGGGGACTCCAATTGTGTCTGTATCACTTTCTTTTTTAACAATCTGAAGAAAAGCAAGCAAATGTTAAAATTTTATAAACCTGGGTAGCAGGTACATGGATGCTCATTATATTACTTGCTATTCTACTCGTTGGACTCTAGCATACCTTTTCAAGGTCTCTAATATTTCATGAATCTCATTCTGGGGCCCTTGGGCTGAATATTTTACATCACCCTTTAATTAACTAACTTGCCTCACTTGTCCCTAAACACTTCCAATCTACTCTAACCCCTGCACTCCCGACCCTCCCCAGCCCGCCCTGGACTCCTGGAGAACACACCCTTGTTAAATCCAGTGTTCCCTTCGATTTGTTTTAAGCATCATTTGGTACGCAGTCTGCCTCCAAGAACACTTGACTTATTTCTGTGTAATCACTGGAGAGGCTTCAAGCACTACAAAAGGAGTAAGGAAAACATCATCTTCCTCACCAGGGAACTCAAGGAAGTGCCGGTTCCAGGAAGCCTGAGGACAACCGTGCAGAAGCAAGACTTTTCCAGTAATTGTCACACCCAGAAGGCCTGGATCCCCTCTGAGCCCTCAGCGGACCTACACCCGCAGGAGGTTTGGGAAGGTTGTCGCCTGCCTTTGCCAAAAGCAAAGACCAAACCCCCAGGGTTTCAAGAATTTCACTTTGGAGGAGAAAGCAATGACCCTCCAAGTTATTTCCCCAAATCCACATTAAACAGGCATTGAAGGAAATATCTAATCAGCCTGGCCTCGGGTCCTGGCTAGAAAACCAAACTGGTCCTTTGTTTCCTACATCGGAACCCCCCACTGCCACACATATAGGTCTCTGGCCCCCCAACCCCTTCTAGAGGTAGAATGAGAACTCACTCACTCCAGGTGGCATTCCGGGAAGACAAGCAGAACTCCGGGAGCTCTGGAAGGGGACTGAATCCATCCATCTGGCCTTTGGGAAGGTGCTGCACCCCCCACCGGGCTCCCACACCGAGCACGTGCTGGCCAGGCAGCAGTGAACCCGGCAGTGATGCCCTGCCTCCTGGGAACTCACCTTCTAGTGGGGGAGACCAGTGATTTACAAGGAAACAATCACACAACATCATTGCAGGTAGAAAAGCAAGCGGGAGCGTGGGAGCAGCGGGGACTGAGGCAGGAGGCGTGGGAGGGAGATTGCTGCTCACCCACAGGATCAGGGAGGTGACTTGACCTCTGAATACAGGGTAGGAGCCAGGCATGGAGACATCTGGGGGAGAAGCAGCCCAAGAAAAGGGGCCTGTGAGGGGGCGATAAGAGATGCAGGTACCGAGATAGCTAGGGGCAGCCCTTGTCCCAGTTCAATGTCATGGCTGCCGTTTGACAGAAGAAACAGAGGGTCCAGGAGCTCACAGGGCTTGCCAAGACCACTCAGCCAGTATGTGCCAGCTGAAGCCAGGCGCCTGACTTCGAGAGGTATCATTCTTGTCTCCCCTTCTAGGACACACAGACCTACATCTGTGTGGCCAGCTGTGGGTGAAAATCCAGAAGGGACTGGTTTTAGAAAGTTCATGCCATGCAGGTACGGCCTGGTCTGTGACAGCCTCAGGAGATCTGGGATAGCACACAGCAATTAAACATTTGAACATTGCTCACCGCACTTAAACACATCAGTATGTCGACAGTCAAACATACTGATCTTCATGGTCAGTGGGCTAAGTAAGAATTGTGAAGAGCCTCTGTTCAGGGGAGGTTTTGACATCAAATTCAGTCCACATTTGGTGCCAAATTAGTGACCCAAATCAATCAACAACTTTCGGTTTTCAGAGCCCTTAGGATTTCCACTCAAAGCATCGGGGGCACAGTGTTATAACCTCTGAAATGACACTCTGTGAAGACAGGGGTAGAGAAGCCAGCTGGAAATGAGGTCACCCACATTCGCACGGTGGCGCGGCCCAGACCATGGGAAGAGCGGCCAGGGCAGTCCAGCGCTCGGGGCGCCAACTTCCTCCCCAGGAAAGGAGCCAAACAGCTGCTGGCAATACGCAGGTGAACAGTGATGTGGAGGTTCAAATCCCCGGGTAGAGAAGGCGACGGGAAAGCTGTGCTGTACAAAATAGGCCACCAAAATGAGAAGTTTCGTTTCTACCCTTCTTGTTGTGTCCTTGCGAGGCTGAGTTGGGAGAGATTAAAAAGCATCTTTCTTTCTTTCTTTAAGTTTATTTATTTATTTTGAGAGAGAGTGTGCATGTCCTAGCAAGGGAGGGACAGAGAGAGAGAGAGAGAGAGAGAGAGAGAGAGAGAGAGAGAATCCCAAGCAGGCTCCACACTGTCAGCACAGAGCCCGATGTGGGGTTCGATCCCACGACCGTGAGATCATGACCTGAGTCGAAACCAAGAGTAAGAAGCTCAACCAACTGAGACACCCACATGCCCCACAAAGCATCCTTCTTTCAATTAAAAATCACCCTAGTGAAGCAGCCTTGGTCTTTTTGCCTTATCCCTACCGAGAAACACAAACCAATTCCGAGCCCCTCCCTGGGCACTTCCTCCCCACTCTGCCGTAGCCCCCTTTCTCCTCTGCTCAGCCCCTTGGAAAGGCCAGAAACAGAGTGAGGCTGAGGGCCCTGGGCCGAAGAGCCAGGATTGGAGAAGAGGCATGGGCCATCGTCCCCACCCAAGGTCAGGTGGAAGCTGAGTCTGTGGTCTCCACTTGAGACTGCCTTTTTTTGTTTATGTTTATTTATTTATTTTGAGAAAGAGAGAGAGAGAGAAAAACAGAGCAGGGGAGGGTGAGAGAGAGAGAGAGAGAGAGAGAGAGAGAGAGAGAGAGAGAATCCCAAGCAGGCTCCACACTGTTAGCACAGAGCCTAACACGGGGCTCAGTCTCACAAATTGTGAGATCATGACCTGAGCTGATATCAAGAGTTGGATGCTTAACCAGCTGAGCCACCCAGGGATCCCTCCACTTGAGCCTGCTTTAATATTCCCCGAGAATCAAATGACCACAGAAGAAGGAAGGAAATGATGAACCCTAGGTTTTCCTTGGGAGATTGGGAAAATAGCCATTCATTCATTCATTCATTCATCCATTCACTCATTCATTCTTCAGAAGTTTCTCAAGCTCCTACTATGTCCCATCAGTTTAGGATACATCTGTGAACAAAACGTCAGAAGTCCTTGTCGTCACTGGAGACGGGAGTCACGCTTGGGTTCAAAATAGCATGTGCAAAGGCGATGGGTGCCTTGCGGAGACAAAGTAAGGGAGCCCAGGTGCCTGGGGAAGGAGCTGCAGTTTGAAAGGGGGCAGCAAATTGAGCCAACAGGCTAAGGAGACGGAGGGAGCCATCTGATAACCTGAGCGAGAGTGTTTCAGGCAGAGGGCACAGCCAGGACAGAGGCCTGGAGGGAGAATGTTCCTGGCAAGTTCCAAGCGCCACACGGAGGCTGGAGCAGAATGAATATACTGATAGGAGAGCAGGTAAATGTGTGCAAAAGTGGTTGGCGTAGGGTGGGGTGGGGTGCAGAATCACTCAGGGGCTGGTCACTTACCGCTTTGTGTTTTCCTCTGAGAAGAGGAGATGTCTGAGGGTTTGAGAAGAGTGGGACCAGGGGCTCCTGGGTGGCTCAGTCAGTTGAGAGTCCAACTTCAACTTGGATCATGATCTCACGGTTCGTGAGTTCAAGCCCCGCTTCGGGCTCGCTGCTGTCAGCACAGAGCTTGCTTCATATCCTCTGTCTCCCTCTCCCTCTGCCCCTCCCCTGCTGGCGCTCTTTTTCTCAAAATTAAATAAACATTAAAAAAAAGAGACAGCATGGGATGCCTGGGTGGCTCAGTCAGTTCATCATCCGACTTCGGCTCAGGTAATGATCTCACAGTCGGTGAGTTTGAGCCCCGCGTCAGGCTCTGTGCTGACAGCTTGGGGCCTGGAGCCTGCTTCGGATTCTGTGTCTCCCTCTCTCTCTGCCCCTCCCCCACTCATGCGTGCACGCATGTGCTCTCTCTCTCTCTCTCTCCAAAATAAATAAACATTAAAAAGAGAGAGAGAAAAGCAGGACCAGAAAAGCAGGACGAGCCTGTTGGTTAGAAGAGTTACTCTGACGTCTCTAGGACGTGAGAATCATTAGGCTTGGGGAACTAAGTTGAGCTCTAAGCCTCTGAGAAAAAGAGGTCCACTGTGACTGCAGGATTTTAAGACAATAAAAATGGTCTGGAGAAGAGCTGGGAGGGAGCCTGGGAGGCCGGTGCAGAGACTGCTGACAGTTCTGGTCTACAGCAGCCACATGGTGGCACTGTGGATGAGGAGTGGGGCATGAAACCCAGGAAATATTTCAAAAGTATAATCCAGACTGAGTACAGCGGATCAATGAAAGGAAAGCAAGAAAGACAAGGCAAAAGTTTCTGATCTGGGAACGCATACTGTGTGCATATTCATAAAATGACAAAAATTAATACATTGACATGAACACCCTTTGGATGACCTGCCCTGCGACCTCCCGCCAGCTGTCTACCCGCCCCTACCCCCTGCCACACACACACACACACACACACACACACACACACACACACACACACA
>NC_064811.1:19825967-19866136 GCF_023721935.1 Panthera uncia | reverse complement strand
ACACACACACACACACACACACACACACACACACACACACACACACAGGTGCTGGAGCACTCAGGCCTGGGCTCTCACTCCACTTGCCTTCGAACTCTGGCAATCTCACAGGTGAAACTGTGCTTTGGGTTTGTGGTGCTGGCTTTTTCTTTTAAGAAATATTTTAGGGGTGCCTGGGTGGCTCAGTCAGATAAGCATCTGACTTCGGCTCAGGCCATGATCTCGTGGTCCGTGAGTTCGAGCCCCGCGTCGGGCTCTGTGCTGACAGACAGCTCAGAGCCTGGAGCCTGCTTCGGATTCTGTGTCTCCCTCTCTCTCTGCCCTTCCCCCTCTTGCACTATTTCTCTCTCTCTCTCTCTCTCAAAATAAATAAATAAACCTTGAAAAAAATTAAAAACACATTTTTAAAAAAAGAAAGATTTTAAATTGCGATAACCTATAGGACATAAAATTTGCCTTTTTTAGCCACTTTCAAGCATGCAATTCCATGGCGTTAATCATATTCACAATGTGTGCCTGTTGTGCTTGTGTTTTAACTTCAGTAAACTTCCGTCCCCTCACCCCTCCCTGGGGATAACAAGAAGGCACAGCCTTGAGGGTCACCGCAAGGTTAAACAGGACAAGGCACCTGAAACAGCACAGGGCCCAGCACGTAAGTGACACCCAGCAAGTATTAGCTGCTTTCTACTTTATGGCCTTTCTCCTCCTGTGTCCAACCCAGTCTCCCTGGCCCTCGTGGCATCCTTGTCACCCCGCTCCTCCTCCCCGGTGCCCCCAGACCCACTTTGTCAGCGGATAAATCACCCAGTCTAGGTTCTGGCCCCAGACTCCTCAGGACCCCTCTCATCGTGCGTGGGCAGTGACCTTCCGCTTGCCCCAGAGTCACCTGAAGGGTATACACACCACAGATTGCTGGGTCCACCCCTTGAATCTGTGACTCAGCAGGTCTGGGGCGAGCCTGAGACTGTGCTGCTCACAAGTTCCCAGGTGATGCCCCAGCGACCCCACTTTGAGAACCACTGGCCTGGGGGGTGTGGCGTGTGCAATCTGACCACCTCTCGCCCCTCCACGGCAGCCACCCCTGCCCCATCCGGAGTCACCTCGCGCTGGACTGTTGCGAGGGTCTCCTCAGGGGTCTGCCTCACTCTGCCCTTTCTTTCTCCCCTACACTTTGTTCCTAACACAGCAGCAAGCGTGATTCTTCCATAACAGAAATCAGATCATGTTCTTCCTCTGCTTAACGTCCTCTAGTGGTGTCCCATCTCAGGATAAATCCCATAGGCCTTGCCATATCCCCCGAGACCCTGTGATCTAGGCCTCAACCACCTCTGCCTGCTCCCCTGCATACACCACAGGACCTTTGCAGATGCTGCTTCCTCCATCAGGAGTGAATCTATCCCAGATATTCACCTGGCCTCCCCTCTCACCTCATTCAGCTCTCTTCTGGAAGGCCCTGCCTAACCTAAAATAGCCACTTCTTCCCTGTTCCTTCCTTCCTCTCTAGCTCCTTAACCTACTTCACATTTTTTTTATAAGCAGTGTCATTATCTTGCTCATTTATTTGTTTCCCTCATTGTTTCTCCCTCCCACCATTAGAATGTAAGACCATAAGGGCAACAATGGAGTGTCAATGGATATGTATCATCAATGCCCACAGTGGTGAGAGCACGTAGGAAGTGCTCAATCACTGTTTGTTGAATAAATAAATGATGTCCTAACTTCCTAGTATGACACATAGTCTCTCCACAATCTGACCTCCACCCACTTCTACAGCCAGATGTCCCGTCCCTCTCTCCAAGAATACTCTAACCACACTGAACACTTAAGGGCTGGGGAGGTGACCCTGTCGTTGACACCTCCGAGCCTCTGCACAGGCTGTGCTATTTGTCTGGAATGCCCTTCCCTACCTTGTCTGTCTGGGGACAACTTACTCCTATTTCTAGATTCAGCTCGAGTACTACATCCTGATGAAGCCTTCCCAGGCTCCCACACACCAAGCTACCCTCACGCTCCTTCGTCTGCTTCCTCCCGTACCCCAGCCTCTGCACCTCTTAACTCACTTAGGTACTTGTCCATCTGTGTCCTCCTCCAGCCACTCAAGGGCAAGGCCAGGGTCTCCATGTTGCATCGGCGGGAGCCAGCACAGAGCCTGGTATATAGTGTGTGCCCAGGGAATGCTGGTTCGGTAAGAGAATCAGCCAAATCTCCTGAGTTTTTATTCTTCTTAATATTACTCTTGAAATTACAAAGGCAATACATGCTAATTATTTTTGTGCAAATGCCCAAATATGCATATACAGGGAAAAGTAAAATTCTTACTTTTTCAGGACTCTCTCTTGAGCTGCTTCTGACTCCCCAGGCTCTTCCTCTCCAGCTTGGGGGAGCCCAGGCAGATGGCCAGATGGTTCAGGGAAAGATGCCTGCGCCCGGACCCCCTGGCTGCAGCCTAGCTGGGTCCCCTGTGCATCTGCGAAGCAGAAGTGGGAGTGAAGCCCCCCGGTGAGGAGGTTGAGGCTGAGCCTGCTGACTCCAGGGTCGACCCCTTCCTCTACAAGAAAGTTGTGATGCCCTCTGCCTTCCCCCAGTCCAAAAAACAAAAACAAACAAACAAACAAAAAACACCAAATGTGCAGATTATGCTTTCTTATCACTTTGGGGTTGCCTACATTAGAACTTCCCAGAGAAACTGGTAACATTGGTATCAATAAAACGGATTTGTTGAATGTTCAGCCTTTCTATTCCTTTTTCTTTTCCTCCTTTTGGAAACAAACAGATCCCTTCTCTACCTGGACCCTCCCCACGGCCTGGGAGCTCCCCTTCTGCAGGAATCAAACGCAGCCATGGAAGCCCCTTTGCAGCCAGGCCCACACAGCCGTTCCAAGCCAGCCTGTCCTTCTGGCAGACACTGGCGAGCCAGCCGACTTACGGCTCAAGACCTGACATCCCACGTGATTCTACTTCAGAGAAACGATGCCCTGGTTGGCAGACATAAGTCTCCGGACTGCTCAAAAATTGCATTTTTCGTTGTAAGTTGTGATTTTGAGAGACGGTTTTTCACTCCTAAGAGAGCAAGGAGACAGCAAGATTGCTGGACTGGCGGGCAATGAGCAGGATGGTGATGCCCATGATGTAGTGGTGATGTTGAAGAAGATGCCCTTTAATTTAAAAAAAAAAAAAATTTAATATTTATTTTTTGAGAGAGACAGAGCATGAGTGGGGGAGGGGCAGAGAGAATCCAAAGCAAGATTCTGAGCCAGCCAGGCACCCCTAGAAGATGCTTTTTAAAAACAGCTGGAGAGGGGCACCTGGGTGGCTCGGTCAGCTAAGCGTCCAACTTTGGCCCAGGTCATGATCTCACAGTTCGTGAGTTCAAGCCTCGCGTCAGGCTCTCTGCTGTCAGCACAGAGCCCTGCCTCAGATCTTCTGTCCCCCTCTTTCTCTGCCCCTTCTTCCCGTCTCTCTCTCTCACTCTCTCAAAAATAAATAAACATTAAAAAATTAAAATTAAAATTAGGGGCGCCTGGGTGGCTCAGTCAGTTAAGCATCCGACTTGGCCTCAGGTCATGATTTCGAGGTCCATGAGTTTGAGCCCCGTGTCGGGCTTTGGGCTGACAGCTCAGAGCCTGGAGCCTGCTTTGGATTCTGTGTCTCCCTCTCTCTCTGACCCTCCCCCATTCATGCTCTCTCTCTGTCTCATAAATAAATAAACGTTAAAAAAATTTTTTTCTTAATTAAAATTAAAAAGCAGGAGAAGAGGAGGAGCCAAGATGGCGGAAGAGCATGGAAGTTTTTTGTGCGTCTCACGTCCACGAAATAGAGCCAGACCAACACTAAACCATCCTACACACCTAGAAAACTGATTGGAGGATTAACACAACAATCTGCACAACCTGAAGCACAGAATTCAGCAGGTACACGGCGCGGAGAGGTGAACTTGGGGAGTGAGAAGGAGCAGGAAGGGAGGTGGTTTTGCGAGCAGAGGGAGGATGGAGACTGGGCGGGGGGGCCGAGAATACGGGAAAAGCACCCCTCCCCAAAAGCAGCTGGAAAGAAAGTGGAAAGTTGGAAACAGCCGCAAGGGCTACACTAAAAAGGGAGAAAGGAGAAAGGAGAAAGAAGAGGGTTTAAATTCCATTAAGACTGTAAACAAGGGGAGCGCAAAGGCTGCAACTCTGCAGCTCGATACCTGGTGGTGCTCTGGTGGGAAGGGCGAATCCCCAGGAGCAGAGTGGGGTCCGGGAGGATCTCGGGTCACACGGGGAAAAGCGGTTCCACTGCTGGAAGGACATTTGGTGGAGACTGTTGAAGCCACCTGGTCCCAGCAGACCCCAGAAAACAACCATATTCGCTGGTGCTGGAACAAGGTCGTTAAGGGTGAAGCCTGGTGCCAGATGTGTGTTGTGATTTTCCATAATCCCTGAAATGCTGCTGCTACACTCTCTTGCGAACTTTTTCTGGGTCGGGCTGGCACCTGGCCACAGTCTCGGGGCACCGGCAGCAGCAGGGTCCAGCGAGGCGTTCCTGGGTGCAGCGGACATTCGGCCATTGCTCATTCCGCCATTACTCGGTGAGACCCTCCCGCAGAGGGGCGGAACGGGTCAAAGCCGCAGTCCTTCGGAAGTAAGGGACTGGGGAAAACGGCCGCATCTGAGACAAAACTCGGGAGAGAGGTGCTGCCTGGGGCCTGGTCACGGAGAGCGAAGAAGTGGGGAGAGGACAAGAGCTGAAGACAGAGTACGGGTGCGCGATTGCTGATAGGGGAGAACAGGCTGGGTAGCTGGGTGGTGCATTTTCACCACTCCCGCGCACGCGCATACGCACCTACAAGCACCGCAACAATCCACCCCAGTAGGCTAGCAGCGCCATCTAGTGGAGAGCGGAGCCGTTACACTGAGCCCCGCCCAACTGGGCCAACCTTGCTCTTCAAGAACACAAGTCTCACCGCCGGCTTAGTTTATGGACTATAAGGCACTACACAGACTGACTTCTAGGAGAAAACGAAGCAATTTCAGTCCTACTTCAATCTGTTAGCAGGTCCATTTATTCAATTTTCTTTCTTTTTTTTTCTCTTTTACACTTGTTTTCTTTTTCTTGAATACAGAAAGAGAAAAAATTCATTTTTATTTTCAATTTTTATTTAAAATATTTTAATTTTTATTACTATATTTTTTACTTTTATGTAGTTTTTTTCAAATTCTATTTTACTTCCACCATTGTATTTTAGTCTACTTCAGTGTATTCACCTTTTCAAATTTCCAAACGATTTCTTTTTCTTTTTTTCTTCTTTTTCTTTTTCTCTTTTTTGTTTCTTTTCTTTTTCTTGAATGCAGAAATAGAAAAACTTCATTTTTACTTTCAATTTATATTAAAAATATTTTTAATTTTTTTACTATATTTTTGCTTTTATGTAAATTTTTTCAAATTCTATTTTACTTCCATCATTTTATTTTAGTCTACTACAGTGTATCCACTTTTTCAAATTTTCAAATGATTTCCTTTTTTTTATCTTTTTCTCTTTTTCGTTTCTTTTCTTTTTCTTGAATGCAGAAAAATTCATTTTTATTTTTAATTTATTAAAAATATTTTTCTTTAATTGTTTTCTACTATATTTTTTACTTTTGTGTATATTTTTTCAAATTCTATTTTACTCCCATCATCTCAGTTTAGTCTACATCAGTGTATTCATTTTTTCAAATTCTCAAACGATTTTTTTTCTCTTCCTCCCCCCCTCTTTTTTTCTCTAATCTGTCAAACCACTTTCAACACCCAGACAACAACACACCTAGGATCTAGCATCACTTATTAGATTTGTGTGTGTGTGTGTGTGTGTGTGTAATTTTTTAATTTTAATATTTTTTAATATTAATTTTTTTATTTTAATTTTTCTACATCATTAATTCCTTTTCTCCCTTCAAAATGACAAAATGAAGGAATTCACCCCAAAAGAAAGAGCACGAAGAAACGACAGCCAGGGATTTAACCAACACAGATATAAGCAAGATGTCTGAACCAGAATTTAGAATCACAATAATAAGAATACTAGCTGGAGTCGAAAATAGATTAGAATCCCTTTCTGCAGAGATAAAAGAAGTAAAAAATAGAATGAAATTAAAAATGCTATAACTGAGCTGCAATCACAGATGGATGCAGTGGCGGCAAAGATAGATAAGGCAGAACAGAGAATCAGCAATCTAGAGGACAAACTTACAGAGAATAACGAAGCAGAAAAAAAAGAGGGAGATTAAGGCAAAAAAGCACGATTTAAGAATTAGAGAAATCAGTGACTCATTAAAAAGGAACAACATCAGAATCATAAGGGTCCCAGAAGAGGAAGAGAGAGAAATAGGGGTAGAAGCGTTATGTGAGCAAATCATAGCGGAAAACTTTCCTAACCTGGGGAAAGACACAGACATTAAAATCCAGGAAGCACAGAGGACCCCCACTAGATTCAACAAAAACCGACCATCAATAAGGCCTATCATAGTCAAATTCACAAAATACTCAGGCAAGGAGAGAATCATGAAAGCAGTAAGGGAAAAAAGTCCCTAACCTACAAGGGAAGACAGATCAGGTTTGCAGCAGACCTATCCACAGAAACTTGGCAGGCCAGAAAGGAGTGGCAGGATATATTCAGTGTGGTGAATCAGAAAAATATGCAGCCAAGAATTCTTTATCCAGCAAGGCTGTCATTCAAGATAGAAGGAGAGATAAAAAGTTTCCCAGACAAACAAAAATTAAAGGAGTTTGTGACCACTAAACCAGCCCTGCACGAAATCTTAAGGGGGACTCTCTGAGGGTAGAAAAGATGGAAAAAAAAAATATATATATATATATAGCAACAAAGATTAGAAAGGACCAGAGACCACCACCAGCAAGTCCAACTCTACAAGCAACATAATGGCAATAAATTCATATGTTTCAGTACTCACTCTAAACGTGAATGGATTCAATGCTCCAGTCAAAAGACACAGGGTAACAGAATGGATAAGAAAACAGGACCCATCTATATGCTGTTTACAAGAGACCCACTTTAGACCTAAAGACACCTTCAGATTGAAAATAAGGGGATGGAGAACCATCTATCATGCTAATGGTCAACAAAAGAAAGCCGGAGTAGCTATACTTATATCAGACAATCTAGACTTTAAAATAAAGACTGTATCAAGAGATGCAGAAGGGCATTATATCATAATCAAGAGGTCTATCCACCAAGAAACCTAACAATTGTAAACATTTATGTACCAAATGCGAGAGCACCCAAATATATAAATAAAGTAATCACAAACATAAAGAAAGTCATCGGTAGTAATACCATAATAGTAGGAGACTTCAACACCCCACTCACAGCAATGGACAGATCATCAAATCAAAAAGTCGACCAGGAAACAATGGATTTGAATGACACACTGGACCAGAGGGATTTAATAAATATATTCAGAACATATCATCCTAAAGCAGCAGAATATACATTCTTCTCCAGCGCACATCGAATGTTCTCCAGAATAGACCATATACTGGGACACAAATCAGCCCTAAGTAAGAACAAAAAGATCGAATTCATACCGTGCATATTTTCAGACCACAACACTATGAAACGAAATCAACCACAAAAAAAAATTTGGAAAGGTAACAAATACTTGAAGACTGAAGAACATCCTACTAAAGAATGAATGGGCTAACCAAGCAGTTAAAGAGGAAATTAAAAAGTATATGGAAGTCAATGAAAATGATAACACCACAATCCAAAACCTCCGGGATGCAGCAAAGGCGGTCATAAGAGGAAAGTATATAGCAATCCAGGCCTTACTAAAGAAGGAAGAAAGATCTCAGATACACAACCTAAACTTACACCTTAAGGAGCTGGAAAAAGAACAGGAAATAAAACCCAAAACCAGCAGAAGACAGGAAATAATAAAGATTAGAGCAGAAATTAATGCTATCAAAACCAAAAAACAGTAGAACACATCAATGAAACCAGAAGCTGGTTCTTTGAAAGAATTAACAAAATTGATAAACCACTAGCCAGTTTGATCAAAAAGAAAAAGGAAAGGACCCAAATAAATAAAATCAAGAATGAAAGAGGAGAGATCACAACCAACACAGCAGAAATAAAAACAATAATAAGAGAATATTATGAGCAATTATATGCCAATAAAATGGGCAATCTGGAAGAAATGGACAAATTCCTAGAAACATATACACTACCAAAACTGAAACAAGAAGAAAAAGAAAATTTGAACAGACCCATAACCAGTAAGGAAATTGAATTAGTAATCAAAAATCTGCCAAAAAAAAAAGAGTCCAGGGCCAGATGGCTTTCCAGGGGAATTCTACTAAACATTTAAGGAAGAGTTAATACCTATTCTCTTGAAGCTGTTCCAAAAAATAGAAATGGAAGGAAAACTTCCAAACTTTCTACAAAGCCAGCATTACCTTGATTCCAAAACCAGACAGAGACCCCACTAAAAAGGAGAACCATAGACCAATTTCCCTGATGAACATGGATGCAAAAATACTCAACAAGATACTAGCCAACCAGATCCAACAATACATCAAAAAAATTACTCACCACGACCAAGTGGGATTTATACCTGGGATGCAGGGTTGGTTCAATATCCACAAAACAATTAACGTGATTAATCACATCAATAAAAGAAAAGACAAGAACCAGATGATCCTCTCAATAGATGCAGAGAAAGCATTTGACAAAATACAGCAACCCTCAAGAAAGTAGGGATAGAAGGAGCATACCTCAGATCATAAAAGCCATATATGAACGATCCAGCACTAATATCATCCTCAATGGGAAAAAACTGAGAGCTTTCCCCCTAAGGTCAGGAGCAAGACAGGGATGTCCACTCTCACCACTGTTATTCAACATAGTATTGGAAGTCTTAGCCTCTGCAATTAGACAACATAAAGAAATAAAAGGCATCCAAATCAGCCAGGAGGAGGTCAAACTTTCACTCTTCGCAGATGACATGATATTCTATATAGAAAACCCAAAAGGTTCCACCAAAAAACTGCTAGAATTGATTCATGAATTCAGCAAAGTTTCAGGATATAAAATCAATGCACAGAAATCGGTTGCATTCCTATACACCAACAATGAAGCAACAGAAAGAGAAATCAAGGAACTGATCCCATTTATAGTTGCACAAAAAAACACATAAAATACCTAGGAATAAATCTAACCAAAGAGGTCAAAAATCTATATGCTGAAAACTATAGAAAGCTTATGAAAGAAATTGAAGAAGACACAAAAAAATGGAAAAAGATTCCATGCTCCTGGACAGGAAGAACAAATATTGTTAAAATGTTGATACTGCCCAAAGCAATCTACATATTCAAAGAAATCCCTATCAAAATAACACCAGCATTCTTCACAGAGCTAGAACAAATAATCTTAAAATTTGTATAGAACCAGAAAAGACCCCCAAATAGCCAAAGCAATCTTGAAAAAGAAAACCAAAGCAGGAGGCATCACAATCCCAGACTTCAAGCTATACTACAAGGCTGTAACCATCAAGACAGTATGGTACTTGCACAAGAACAGACACTCAGATCAATGAAACAGAATAGAGAACCCAGAAACAGACCCACAAACGTACAGCCAACTAATCTTTGACAAAGCAGGAAAGAATATCCAATGGAATAAAGACAGTCTCTTCAGCAAGTGGTGCTGGGAAAACTGGACAGTGACATGCAGAAGAATGAACCTGGACCACTTTCTTACACCAGACACAAAAATAAACTCAAAATGGATGAAAGAGCTAAATGTAAGACAGGAAGCCATCAAAATCCTTGAGGAAAAAGCAGGCAAAAACCTCTTAGATCTTGGCCACAGCACGTCTCCGGGGGCAAGGGAAACAAAAGCAAAAATGAACTACTGGGACCTCATCAAAATAAAAAGCTTCTGCACAGCGAAGGAAACAATCAGCAAAACTAAAAGGCAACCGACAGAATGGGAGAAGATATTTGCAAATGACATATCAGATAAAGGGTTAGTATCCACAATCTATAAAAAACTTCTCAAACTCAACACCCAAAAAACAAATAATCCAGTGAAGAAATGGGCAAAAGACATGAATAGACACTTCTCTAAAGAAGACATCCAGATGGCCAACCGACACATGAAAAAATGTTCCACATCACCCATCATCAGGGAAATACAAATCAAAACCACAATGAGATACCACCTCACACGTGTCAGAATGGCTATTAACAACTCAGGCAATAACAGATGTTGGCGAGGATGCGGAGAAAGAGGATCTCTTTTGCACTGCTGGTGAGAATGCAAGCTGGTGCAGCCACGCTGGAAAACAGTATGGAGGTTCCTCAAAAAATTAAAAATAGAACTACCCTATGACCCAGCAATTGCACTACTAGGCATTTATCCACGGGATACAGGTGTGCTGTTTCGAAAGGACCCATGCACCCCCATGTTTATAGCAGGACTATCAATAATAGCCAAAGTATGGAAAGAGCCCAAATGTCCATCGATGGATGGATGGATAAAGAAGATTTGGTATATATATTCAATGGAGTATTACTCGGCAATCAAAAAGAGTGAAATCTTGCCATTCACAACTACATGGATGGAACTGGAGGGTATTATGCTAAGTGAAATTAGTCATAGAAAGGCAAAAATCATGTGACTTCACTCAGATGAGGGCTTTAAGAGACAAAACAGATGAACGTAAGGGAAGGGAAACAAAAATAATATAAACACAGGGAGGGGGACAAAACAGAAGAGACTCATAAATATAGAGAACAAACTGAGGGTTACTGGAGGGGTTGTGGGAGGGAGGATGGCTAAATGGGTAAGGGGCACTAAGGAATCTGCTGAAATCATTGTTGCACTATATGCTAACTAATTTGGATGTAAATTTTAAAAAATAAAAAAATAAAATTAAAAAGCAGGAGAAGTCATATCAATCCTGGTGCTTCTTTCAGCCCGACAAGTGTGAAATTTAAGCAGCAAGCGCCACGAGGGGCTCAGCTAAAACCACCCGAGACCATCCAGTACCCAACAATACATCTCCTCCCTCTAGAGGTCAGATGACATTCTACACCGGCTGCTTTACCGACTCAGACACTCAGGCTCCTGTGCTTCCTGCCAGCCAGCCAGCAATGGAAATCTGGGTACTGGCTTGCCAGAGTCTACTTCATGTCACTCTTCCTGCCCTCTCCATTGTCCCTGCCTCTGGCCCCCAAGGCTGATGCTTGGCCAAGGTCCTTCCCCTCTCATTGGTTTGCCTGACCAAATGTATGAAGTCCACACTCCAATGTAAATAATAAATGACATTTGCCCAGTAACCTAAGGTTCAGGGTTTGCTTTTGCATCAATTATCTGATTGAACCCTATCCCTGTGACATGCATAGACCCCTTTTTTAATGTTTATTTATTTATTTTGAGAGAGAGAGAGACCGAGGTGGGGGGAGGGGCAGAGAGAGAGAGGGAGACGCAGAATACCAAGCAGGTTCCACGCTGTCGGCACAGAGCCTGATGCAGGGCTTGATCTCACAAACCTCAAGCTCATGACCCGAGTCATCAAGAGGCGGACATTTCACCGACTGAACCACTCAGGTGCCCCAAGAGACCTATTTTATAGGTGAGCAGACTGAGCAGTACAAAGAAGTGACTCACTCAAAATCACACAGCTAGTTAGCACGCTGAGACAAGCCCTTGTCCAGTCTGAACCCGAAGCGTGAGCTTTTCCAGCTACGCTACAACAGACCTCAAAAGGGGGAAATTTTCTGGCTAATGTGAAGTACAGAGAAGAAGCTCTCTGGGCTCGGACCTAGTTTGCGGAGACATGGCTAAACGCACCTAGAAGGTCGGAAGCCTCGGTAAATAGGGACCCGTCATGGTGCCTCCCACAGGAAAATGGCGAGAGAGATTGAAATAAGCCAGCACACTGAGTACACTTGCTCCTTCTGTGGCACCACCAAGATGGAAGACGAGCTGTGGGGATCTGGCTGTGGTTCCTGCATGAGAACGGCGGCCCGTGGCTCCTGGCCCTACAACACTGCGTGTTCCGTTACCGTAAAGTCAGCCATCAGACCGAAGGACTTGAAAGACCAGTAGAAACTCCACCATTTGAAACGTTGCTAGCCTATAATAAATGGGTTAACTTACATAACAAAATTTAAAAAAAAAAAGAAATGAAGAATAAGAGAGGTGTGGAATTTCCTCATTTTAACAAGGATCACAGGGTGGGAAAGGTACTAAAGCGAAACTCGACACGGCAGAAAGGATCATGTTACATCTAAGCAGATACAGTAAAACCTTGGGTTGCCAGCATAATTTCCTCCAAAAACATGCTTGTAATCCAAAGCACTTGTATATCAAAGCGAACTTCCCCATTAGAAATAATGGAAACTCAGATGACTTGTCCCACAACCCAAAAATATTCATATAAAAATGATTACAATACTGTAGTATAATACAAAATAATAAATAAAATACAAAATATAAAGAGAAATAAACAAATTAACCTGCACTTACCTTTGAAAACCTTCATGGCTGGTGTGACGGAGACAAAAGAGAAGAGGGTTACTGTGTAGGACGACTTTCACTATCACTGACACAATCACTGCTGTCTACCGGCTCCATGAAAGTTTTTTCTGCGTGGGGACCATTGTACACGCTCGCACGGATGTTGACTACAGTATAGTATTAATAAACTCTCGTCATATACTGTATTTAATGTAACTTGCAAAACGGCAGCAGAGGAAAGGGTCTATATCTGCAGGCTGCCTGACCTAGAATGAAACAAAGCATTCCTACACTTACTCTCGTATGGAAAAGCAAAGGACTGTCCACAGGTGCTTTGAAGTGACCAAAAATACACTAGTGCCTATTGTGGGCATCTTCCAACGTTATGAAAAATCACTGACTTCTGCCAAACACTGCAGCCTGATACCTAGCATCTGAGCATGGGAGACAATCACATACAATCCCCCAGCAAGAGAGAAAGAGAGAACCATTGACTCAGTTGTGATCTTGTGACATTGTACTACTTGTACATGTACTACTTGTATTATAAGACATCGCTCATTTATCAAGTTAAAACTTATTCGAAATGCCTGCTCGTCTTGCAGAACACTCACAGAACAAGTTACTCGCAATCCAAGCATTTGCCGTGTAGGACTTGGGCCCTGTGGGGCTGATTCATTTAGATTCAGTAGCACAGCAGTCTATGGCTGAAGGTAGGGTCAAGCTCTGCTCCAACTGGTGGAGGGAGCCTGACATTCCAAAGGCCCAGGCAAACAACGGCTGTTTCACGAGTCAGCTGAAGACACACTCCTCATGAGCTATCACCTGCCTTACGTATCCCAGCTCATGTGAGACACAGAGTCTCCTGGCAGGCATCATGTCACATGATGGACATCTCATCATTTTGCAGCTGCGGACATCTCAGAATAACGAGGTACTGTTTCCCAGTGACCCTGGAGTGAGTCCTTACAGATACCAGAATTTTCAATAAAATGGTGGCCCAGAGTTCTCAGTGCCTGACCCTAGTCCATTTCTGGACTCAATTGCTTCCGCCTTCCCCAGGCAAGATCCTTGAACAGGCTCTCCATAAAAGATGGTTTATAAATGGCCAATAAACATATGAAAAGATGTTCAATTTCACAAGTCCTTATGGAAATACAAGTGAAACCACAATGTTATACTACTACACACCCAACAGGATGGCTATGGTGAAAGAGACAGGAAATTCCAAGTCTTGGCAAAGAGATGATACAACTGGAATGTCCCTACACTGCGAGTGGGGGGGGGGGGTAACTTGGTACAACTACTTTGAAAAAATGTTGGCATACACCTCATGACTCACTCCTAGGTATATCCCAACAGAAATGCTTACATATGGGGGCGCCCAGGTGGCTCAGCTGGTTAAGTGTCCAACTTCAGCTCAGGTCATGATCTGGTGGTTCGTGGGTTTGAGCCCCACGTCAGGTTCTGTGCTGACAGCTCAGAGCCTAGAGCCTGCTTTGATTCTGTGTCTCCCTCTCTCCCTGCACCTCACCCTCTCATGGTCACTCTCGCCTTCTCTCTCTGAAAAATAAGTAAACATTAAGAGTTTCTTATGGTTCATCTTCTTCTCTGTTTAAAAAAAGGGGGGGAGGGGTGCCTGGGTGGCTCAGTTGGTTAAGCATCCAACTTCGGCTCAGGTCATGACCTCACAATTCGTGGGTTCGAGCCCCGCGTCGGGCTCTGTGCTGACAGCTCAGAGCCTGGAGCCTGCTTCAGATTCCATGTCTCCCTCTGTCTCTGCCCTTCCCCTGGTTACGCTCTGTCTCTCTCTGTCTCTCAAAAATAAATAAATGTAAAAAAAAAAAAAAAAGAAATGTTTACGTATATTAACGAAATATATGTGCAAGAAGGTCATAGAAGCTTCATTCCTAATAGCCTTATACTGAAAACAACTCAATGTATATCAACAATAGAATACATAAATAAATTGTGGTATATGCAGACAATAGAATATGATAAGGCAATGAAGATATTTGATTGTCCCTACACATAACACAAGTGAATCTCACAAAGATAATGGTGAGAGAAAGAAATTAAACACATCACAAAAAATACATGTGTAGTGCATATAGGTGTACTTCTATGAAGTTCAAAGGCAGGCAAAAGTAATGGATGGTAAGGAAAGGAGTTACCCTTTGGGGAGGCGGCATAAAGTAGGTTTCTGGGACTCTGACAATGTCTGGTTTCTTAATCTGAGGACGGGTTACCTGGAAGTTTTCACTTCATGATAATTCATCAAACTATACAGTGATAATTTGCTTACTGTCCTTAATGTGTGTAATACTTCAATACAGGACTTTAAGACTCTATTAGTTTAATAGGAATACAGGACACATATATGTTTAAATGGTGGTGGGTTAGAATTGTGGAGACAATCTCACATATTTTCAAGCTGGCAGAGCAGGTTGATAATTAGAGTCATAGATAGTTGGAAACAGCTACAGATGGAGTAGCTGTGTGCTGCAAATATGAAAATAGGAGTCTGAACAAGACTCAAAAGATAGAATGGATGGCAAGTAGCAGGGACGGCGAGTGTGGCCGGCTGTTGGTCTAGACCAGACCTGCACTTAAACAGATACGGATCGCTTCCACAAGCACCCTCACCCCACATAAAGGAAGCCTTTTCAATAAACCCTGTTAGGTATCGGCCACGGCAGGTGTTGTTGGCCACATCCATCCATTAATTCATCTTCTATTCATTTATCAATCCATCTCATGTACTGGTTCTCAGACTGGGTCCCAAGGATACCTCAAAGGTTCACTGATGGATGATTCTTGGGGGTGCCCATGAAATTTTTCCTATAAAGGAGACCATAAATAACTTCCGTTTCGGAAATCCTGAGCAAGAGGCTCAAAACCTTGTCCTAAAAATCAACAAGAGACACAAAGGTATGGGGCGCCTGGGTGGCTCAGTCGGTTAAGTGTCCGACTTCGGCTCAGGTCATGATCTCGTGGTCCGTGAGTTCAAGCCCTGCATCAGGCTCTGTGCTGATGGTTCAGAGCCTGGAGCCTGCTTCAGATTCTGTGTCTCCCTCTCTCTCTGACCCTCCCCTGTTCATGCTCTCTCTCTGTCTCAAAAATAAATAAACGTTAAAAAAAATTTAAAAAAAAAGATATGTAAGACAAAGTCCCTTGAAAATTATGTCACAATATAATGTTGAATAAAAGAACATTTGCAAAATTATATGCAAGGTTATTGGATAATCTCAGTCTTGCGAAAATAAGTGTATGTGCATGAAAAACCTGGATGGATACGTCCTCAGGTGTGTTCTTTCTGGATGATAGGGTTGTGGGTGATTTTATTATTTGCTTTTCTGAACTTTTCTGTATTTTGCACATTTTCTATCACAAATATACATATTACTTTGGAAATTTAGGCAAAAATATGTAAATTATTTTTAAAAAGATCAGGGTACCTGTGTGGCTGTCAGTTAAGCATCTGCCTCTTGGTTTCAACTCACAGTTCACGGGATCAAGACCCGTGTCGGGCTCTGTACTGACAGCACAGACCATGCTTTGGATCCTCTCTCTGCCTCTCCCCCTACTCATGCATGAGTACATGTGCTCTCTGTGTCTCTGTCAAAACAAAAAAAATATTAAAAAAAAAAAGAGAGAGAGAGAGATCCCTTCCTGGCCAGAAGGCATATAAAAATCATACAGGGGTGCCTGGGTGGCTCAGTCAGTTAAACATCCGGCTCTTGATTTTGACTCAGGTCATGATCTCACAGTTTGTGGGATCAAGCCCCATATTGGGCTCTATGCTGGGCATGCAGCCTCCTTAAGATTCTCTCTCACTCCCTCTGCCCCTCTCCCTTGCACTCTCTCTCTCTAAAACAAACAAAACGAAACAAAAAACATACAGTTCCTAGCTAAAGGTACTTAGGCTCTCACATAAGTGATAAAAAGACTTAAGCTTGTGTTATTTATTTAATCCCTATCATAGCTTAGCCTCTATCTTACAGTAGTTCCTCGGTTTCTGGGAGAAGGAATGTGAGGGCTACGGATTCCAAAGAACGCCCAGCAGAGGGCCACCTGCAGAAGACACCTGTCTACAAAATAATCAGCATCACTGTTACAGAACCAACAGCCGACATGGGGTATCCGGCCAAGGCCAGCACTGTTACAAGCACTTTGTGTGTTTTAACTCATTTCGTATTGACAACAGCTTTCCGCAGCGGGTGGCATGGTAATTCTCAACCTACAGATGAGGAAACTGAGGCACAGAGACATTCAGTGACTTGCTCAAGGTCACCAGACATCGCATGGGAGAGGAGGGTAGAACCCAAGGGTCCAGACTGGAATTCTCACCCTTTCTCTTGCCCACAGGTAGGAGCAAAAGCCGCTCACATTTCTGAGCGCTTTCTCCAAGAGTATGGGGAGCTTCATGCTTCCATCCATTGGCTCCCCCCACTTCTCCGACACCCTCTGTGGTCCCGTCTGTCCCCAAATCCAGTGGAAGGGGCAGAGGTTTCCTGAGTTAGCCAAGGCCTCCCAGGAGGGTTCCTCTCCCGGGACTCACAGCCAGCCAGCCCGCCCTCACACCACAGGCCCACCCAATGTCTGCAGGCTTTTGGGTAACACTTGTCCAGGTGGCGGGATATCAAAAGCAAGCCTGGGGCTCAATGTGTTTACCCAACTTTTTATGGGAGGAGGGTCAATGAGACTCTTGCGTCTGTAGTTGGGGAAAGGAATCAAAGGGAAAGAAGAGTCTGAGGTCTCTCTTTATTTCAATCTAGAATTACCTCAAGACTAAAGACCTGTGTGGCTTCTTACCCCTGTTATAGACCCCCAGAGGAGTTAAAGTGGGTCTTGCCACATGTTTGACATTTCCTCGGAAAGCAGGACAGAAGATTCTAAGCAGATGTAACTGTTTTCACTGTTAATGACAACGTGCAGATAAAAGGAAAGAGCTGTGAACACTTCGAAGTTGTTCAGATGAGGCTGGGGGTCCTGCGGGCCCCTCCCCAGGGTATGACTCTGGGCACGTCCGTTCACCACTCTGAGCCTGTGACTCCGCTGTGAAATGACCACAGTGCTGTTGCCAGGCGTAACGACGGTGTCTGTGAAGCACCACGTCTGTCACCCAGGAGGCTGTTCGCACAGGTTATCAAGGGCAACACAGTGATGAAATAATGCAGGTCACAGTGCCGCACGCAGTAGGTGCTAATTAAATGAGCGTGAAGAGGAAGAGTAGGAGGTGCAAGAAATGAAAGCACGTGTTGATGTGGAAACACTGCATCTCGGGAGTATGAGCTCGAAAGTCATGGAATAAAACGGAAATGAAGACTAGAGGCGGACACTTGGGTCTAAAGGATGAGCCACAAACCACTTCATGGGCTTTCTCACCTGAAGAGTGTTCACTCCCAACTTATGGGCCTCTCAGGATCTTCCACGCTTGACCACCCCTCCTTCTCGAAAGCTTGGCTTCTCTGACACCTGGGCTCCCTCCTGCCTCCCCAGCTGCTCCTTCTCGGTTTCCTTTGCCAGTCGGTCCCTTTTGCAGGGTCCTCACATCTGGGAGGCCCATGGCCGGGTTCTACCAAGACCCTGTACTTGTCTTACTCTCTGTTCCCTCCTTAGATGACCTCATCACACCCAGGCCAATTTCTGAAGTTATATTCCGATTTTATTTTTGACTATTAAGTTTTAATTTGTTGTTGTTGTTGTTGTGTGTGTGTGTGTGTGTGTGTGTTTTAAGTAAGCTAGGCCCAACCTGGGGCTTGAAACTCATGACCCCAAGATCAAGAGTCACATGCCCTACCGACTAAGCCAGCCAGGTGCCCCTATATTGCGATTTTAAAGTTGTTGTGTTTTTTTTAATTTATTTATTTTGAAAGAGACAGAGACAGCATGAGTGGGGGAGGGGCAGAGATGGGGAAAGAGAGAGAGAGAGAATCCCCAAGAAGGCTCCACACTGTCAGCATGGAGCCTGATGTGATGTGGGGCTCGGACCCATGAACTGTAAGATCAATAACCTGAGTGGAAACCAAGAGTTGGATGCTTAACTGACTGAACCACCCAGGTGTCCCTATATTGCAATTTTATTCTTTAATGTTTTTTAATGTTTATTGAGAGAGACAGAGAGAGAGAGAGAGCGAGTGGGGGAAGGGCAGAGAGGGAGACATAGAATCCAAAGCATGCTCCAGGCTCTGAGCTGTCAACATACAGCCTGATGCAGGGCTCAAACTCACAAACTGTGAGATCATGACCTGAACTGAAGTCAGACACTCAACCAACTGAGCCACTCAGGCACCCCTCTATACTGCAATTTTAAAACACTCTTCTGAACACACCAGGTAGCCAACAATCACACCTGGATACGTCAAAGGCACCTCTAATTCCATGTGCCCAAAGTCAAGCTACAGATAATGCTTGGAAATAAAAACTAAATACATACACAGAAATCACATTCATTTTCAGGGACATCATACATAGACAGAGATACCCATGAGACAAGAACAGGATCTCTAAGAAGGAGGAGGAGATGGAAGAGGGAAATAATAATAATCAAGGAATAAGAAAGGACTCTTGGAAATTAAAATATGCCAGAAAAAAATTAAAATTAATTAAAAGACTGGAAGCCAAAGCTGAGGATACCTTTCAGAAAATAAAGCAAAAAAGCAATGCGACCTTTTAAAAAGAAAGAGAAAAAAGATTGTAAAAGTAAGAGAATGAGTTCACATGAATTCCAGACAAAGAGAACAGAGAAAAATAAAGTGAAGAAAAAAAAATCAAGATAATAATAATCTCTTTTAAAAAGCCCCAGAGCTGAAGGACACGGATTCCAGAGCTGATCTGGAGCTGTCTTGTTCTGGTTCGGAGGCAACCAGTTTGAAAAGTTCCTGAGAATTTAAAAAGTAGATTCTATAAATTACAGTCTATAGATTTACAATTAAATAAATTGTATTAAAAACAAACGCAATGAACACTCAAAATTCCTTACTTCTCATAACTACGCACCATTTTATGACACACTATTGTTATCCGTGCTTTTGAGGTTGTTTATGCCTATTGTGTCTGCGAGGTACAACATCTTTGTTGTCTGTCTTACTCCTTAACATAAATGGAAACATCAACCAATAATCATATCGAAGGTACACATGTTCATCAATGACACAAACACCCTCTTTGCAGAACTGGATAGGAAACGGGTATTGACTGGTAGTCTGATTTTGTCAAATCACGTCTGATTTGCAGTGAACAGTCAGTTACAGTTTAAGAATTCAGCCACAACAAGGAAAGTACTCTCTGAGAATCTACAGCAAAGGCTACTGCATGATTTATTATTCTTTGTAAATTGTGGGCCTGGCTTTCTAGATGAAAGCCCCTGAAGATCCCAGTGAATGAATGGAAAGAATCCCACATAGGGACACATCACTGTGAAATCTCAGGATACTGGGGGGGGGGGGGGAAGGGATGACCCAAACATATCCAGAGGAGAAAACAGACACAAAACCGAAAATCAGGTCATTTCATATGAAGGACAGGTCACTGGCACCACAGAGAGCTGCAGGGTAAGGGGAAGTGCCTTCCAAACCCCGAGGGGAAATGGAACCTGGAAACGTGCACCCAGCCAAGGTGTCCATAGATGTGGGAGACATTTTCAGAGATAAGATACCTCAGAAAGTCTACTCCCATGTGCCCGTTCTCAGGACGCTTCTGGAAAATGTGCTCCCCGCAAACAGGGCCCTGACTTAGGGAGGTAAGAGATCCAGGAAGCAGGGGTGATGATGGAGTTGTTGTGGACTCTGCCTGTGACAGCTCTGGGAGAACCTGAGCAAGATACAAGGCTCGTCTTGTTTTGTGTAATACATTTTTTGACAGTCACCTCCCACGTCAATTAAAAGAAGCCTGGTACTTGTTTTTGAAAAACCCTTGGGTCAAAAACCCTTGGATTTGGTTCAATCAAAAGAAGTGCATCTGAATCTTGTTTTCTGTAACTCAGGTGTTCCCTAGGTCTCCTGGAGACTTTGTGAAGACTACAAAGTTCTGAGGCAGGGCAGGTGGGATCAAGGTCACCAAGAAACTGGGGCAGTGGGCAGATGGCCAGATCCAGGGAGTACTGACTGTGTTCCTCTGGCCACTCAGAACCAAGGTAAGCACCAGGTGTTTGCAAAGTATCATGGCCGCCTTGTCCCAGGAGTCACCCGTACCAGGACCAGTCAGATGCTACAGTCTTGAAGCTGTTAGTGTCACAGGGGAGCAGGGAGGACACCCGGGTGTGGAGGAAGGCAGCACTGCCATGGTTGCTGGTTACTCATCCGCACCATTTACTGTGTCCCCAGCCCATCCCCAATGCTCTGCTTTGGAGGTGTAACTACAGAACAGGGGGCTTCTTCCAAAACGACCCTCAGACCTTTGCATGCAAACGAGCTCTTCCTTCATGAACATGGCCACGCTGGAGGCCATACTTCTATTCCAGCCCATACCACTGGTTTTCCAAAAGTTTAGGGAGGACCTCTTTGTCGGCTGCCCAGAGCCCCTGCGGTGTATTCTCTCAAATACCTTCAGTGGAGAAAGACTGTCATATTTTGAGAGTTTGGAGGGCATTCCAAGCCAGAGCTGATGTCTGAGGGGACATTCAATGGGAACATTTTCTTTGACCGGAAAGAAAACCTTAACCAAAGCAGCAAGGTGATGGTGATGATCTTAGGGCTAGCCCCACAAGCGAGCCAGGGCAGCGATGGCTGGGTGTATTGAGTGTGGATCTGGGCCAGCCCACACTAACCCCTCTACGTGAACATGATCTCCTTTAGCCTCACTGGGCCCCCACAGTGCAGGATCACTGTCCCATTTCACAGATGAGGAAGATGAGGCCCACAGAGGTAAAGTCGACTGGGTAAGGCCTTGTGGCCACGAAGGGACAGAGTGTGGCCTGGGAGCTGGCTCTGGAAGAAAGAGGCAGGTCACTCCAGACTTGTAAGTGGCAGGTGTCATAAAACAAGGGGCTTGTCTTGGGGGCTGCGAGACCAGTAGCTCTGCCCCCACCACCTGAAACGACCAGAATCTTAAAACTTCATGTGGAGGCCTTAATGTGGCTTAGTTACACATACCAGCCAGACAGTCTCAACGCCATGTTACTCTCTCAAGGCTACATCCTTTCAACAGCTCCCACTGTGAAAACTGTGGGCAGAATATACATTTCAAGAACAGGGGAGCCTCAGATCTCCCGAAGTCCAGCTCATGGGTCAACCGGCAATCACATCCTCTTAATAACCTCTTCCAACACAGGAATAGCAACGAATGCACTGAAATTACATTTTACACTCAGAAGGTAATTCACTGGTTTTGTAAAACACAGTGCTTATGAGGTCCTTGAAAATTTTGCTCTCAGCACGTTAATATTGCCCTTCTCCCTGCAAATTTTTGTACAGTGCGTTTGCTTAGCAAATCTTTTTTTTTTTTTCTTTTTTTCCAAAAAGAGACCAAAACCTGCTTAAAACCAACAGGGTCTGAATTAGTGAGATTTGACCCAAGGTAGACGGATTGTTTCGGCCCACACTCATGACTCCCGCTGCCCAGAAGACCCTGGCCATGCCAGGATGCAAGACACACACCAGAGAAGCTTCCAGCTGGAAAAGGAAACGGCACACTGGCCAGGCCCTGAGGGCCTCCTCCTGGGTGCCTGGGCCTGGGCCCCACCAGGTACCTGGTGACATTACAGTCTCCCATTCTGAGTAAAAGCTGAAAATTGCAGCTGAATCAGCCTCTACTCAAAACCACACAAAAGCTGGCTTGGTCATGAGTCCAAAGATGAACACAGAAATGGCTACATCTTTTGAGGGGCCCAGTGCGAAATGAAAATATGGAAACCCCCGTCCGGAATTCAAGGTAGCAACAGCAGAGTGAGAGACGAAACATACAGATGGTCAACGGCCAGACCGCATACAAAAATAGGAGTCTGCCCCACAGGCTGTGGCAGCCTTCCCAGGAAACCAACCCCTTATCTACCATGCCCAGCCCAAGAAGCCAGCCTGCTAGAGGTCATTCTTGCAGGAAGTCACATTGCTATTTCAAGTAACCATCCGGGAAACTGGTAACAACTAGCCCCAAGTGGCCAGGACTTGATCAATAACTGACAGCTTCCCTAATTTTTGTTCCGGTTTCCAACTTAGGACTACCCAGAGGAAGCCCACCCTGCACCCCAGTTTCTAGTTAACCCACCTCCAGCTTCCCGGGGCCAGCAGCCTCCAACCGGGGCAAACCTGGGGCTACCCTCTTCTCCCCTATAAAGCTTTCCCACTCCTCCGCCTGCTTTGAGTCTCTGCCGACCCACAATTGACGGCGGCTGACACCCCTGCAAACTCAGAATAAACCACCTTTGCTTATGCTCATTTGGTGGGTCTCCATTTATCCCCAGAAAGCCTTGAACTAAGCCTGGCTCTTCAGAGCATGAGGCCCAGTTTCACACTCACGTCTTGGAGGCGATTTACACAGGAACTGCACAAACAAGTGAACTGCTGCCCTCTGCAGGGATTTCCAACCATCCTCCACCTGGCGAGCCCAGAAGACCTCAGGAACCCTCTCTCCTGATGGGGACCCTCCCACACAGTCACCCTCTCTGGGGTGTCCTTCCCGGGCTGCTGGGCCTAGCTGAGCACACTGTCTGGTGACCCTGCATTAGCCAGAAAGCCTATGCTGTGGCAGGGTTTCCTGGGTGGAGGCACTCCCACAGAGCCCCCTCAGAAACCCACATGGCCGTGGCCGTGGCCGTAGGGAGCAGCTCCCTCCTACCTTAGACGGCTCAGCTCTGCAGACCTAGCCCTGTGGGCTGGGAGCCTTGGGTGCTGGCCTGCTTGGGGCTAGAGTTAGACTTCTCAGGCACCAGGGGGCGCTGTGGCTTCCCAAATAGGACTCGGTGCCCAGACACCATGAATTTCAGGGACTGGGCTTCCCACAGGGCACAGCTCTTCAGTGAGTGGCATGGCTGCGCCAATCTGCAAATCTGTTCCTTCAACTCCCACTTCTCAAATGGAAGCTACATTAGCTCACGTTCTGCTCCCCCACTCCCCACCCAGACTGTCTCACCCCATCAAGCCCCCCTTACATGTCGAGTGAGTAAATGGGATAATTGGCGTGTGATGTTCTTTTGTATTTTAATGTTTATTTATTTGAGAGAGAGAGAGAGAGAGAGACAGAGAGAGAACGAGACGGGGAGGGGCAGAGAGAGAGAGGGTGAGAGAATCCCAAGCATGTTCGGCACTGACAGCCGGGAGCCTGACGCGGGGCTCGATCTGTAAGATCATGACCTGAACCGAAATCGAGTCAGACCCTTAACCGGCTGAGCCACCCAGGTGCCCTGATGTGTGATGTTCTGAGCCACTTTGTGTAAAAAACACAAGTCATAACTGTTGTTTCCTCGGCGCTGCATTATCATGGTTTCTAGCCTAAGATTCATGGTCCAAGTGTGTTTTTCTGGTTTGTGTCATTGAGTCTCACGGTCCTCCTCGGTGTCCACCACTGACCGTTCTGTTCTGAATGGCCTTCCCGCTGCAAACCACACATCTGCCCCGTTTGGCCCGAGGTTTCATTCTGAAGATGAGTTCTCTGCTTCTCCCCAAGCCCACCTGCTTTCCTTTCTCTGTGGGCGCCTTTACCCGCTGCAAGCCTGTAGACCAACAAAACGCAAAACAATCTTGATGGATTGGAAAATGGGACAGAGAACACTCACAGCACAATACAGGTGGGCGGCTGCCCCTCTGTAACCCTTCTGGGGAAGAAAGCACAGCTCTATGACACCTGAATACACACACACACACACACACACACACACACACAGAGCAGAGCTCTATGAACCCTGCGCGCGCGCGCACACACACACACACACACACACACACACAACCATGGCTCTATGACACCTGAACACACACGTGCACACATGTGCTTGTGCACACACACACACACCTCCTCAGGAGGCACAGGAAGAGGACATGTGCGACTGGCTGGTGGGCAGTACTGTCTGGGAGGAAACCACACTCATCGTAAGGGTCAGGATTTGGGGTTCTTGTCCCAGCTCTACAGCCTGCCACCCCGTCTGCAGGGGAAAGCATCACTCCCCCTCACGGCCTGTTTCCTCACAGAGCTGACAGTAATCACAGATGAAGGAGCATCCGAAGACTGAAACCTTATGATCCATGCCACACAGACATTATGGTGGCCATGCCACTGCAGAAGACAGTGCTCAGGAGACGGCCGTGGGCAAGGCAGCTGGCAAGGGGGCGCAGGGCAGTGTCGTGGAACAACACAGACCCCAGAAGGGCAGCACGTAGAGTGGTTAAACCCAAGGGTCCTGCACCATACTGCCTGGCCTCACATCCGTATCCCACCCTGCTGCTCATGTAATTACCATGGACAAGCTAGAAAGCTTCCCGACGCCTCAGTTTCTTCATCTGTGAAATAGGGAGGATGCCAATAATAGCACTTGCCTTGTAGGACTGTGGTGAGGCATGAAGGAGTTATTCATGAGATGTGCTCGGAATGGTGCCCGGCTCCCAGTAAGCACCCAGGCACTGTTAGCAATTATTATTATCTGGGGTCAGATCATCTGTTCTGCATCCTGGTTCTACCACCTACGAGTGTGACTGACAGCGAAACTCTCTGAACTTCTTTTCTGGAAGACAAGGGTAGCAATTCCCTGGTCGCAGAGCTATTCCGAGAATTGTATGAGACCTCGCGGTCTCTCCCATGCTCTCTTCTACGACAGACTGCTGCCTAGGAAAAGCGTGACAAGCCAAACGTGGACAAGGAGAAGGGAGATGGGCAGCAGCAGGTGCACGAAGAGACCCTTTGATCACCACCAGCGTCAGATCTGGCCCTAGAACATCTGCAGCCCCAAGCCCTCAGGATTTTCATGCACAACTTGGCAGATCTAGAGGTTCCCAGGCCCTGAAGTGTCCCTTCACACAGCGCGAAAGGCGGATGGCTCAGTCTGAGCTCCTCCAGGGTCCTGTCTGGCCCTTGAACAAGGGCTCACTAAAGCCCACTGTCCTAAGCAGTCACCTCGGGACGCCTCTCTGCTCTCCAACACAGTCGTTTCCGTGAGCAGCAGTGCACTAAAGACAGGATTAGGCCAGAGTTGTTCATTTTAACAGATGTTGGCGAGGAGGCAGAGAAAGGGAACCCCCTTTGCGTTGCTGGTGGGAATGCAAACTGGTGCAGGCACTCTGGAAAAACAGTATGAGGTTTCTCAAAAAATTAAAAATAGGGGCACCTGGATGGCTGTAGGTTAAGCATCCCACTTTAGCTCAGGTCATGATCTCATGGTTCATGGGTTTGAGCCCTGTGTCAGGCTCTGTGCTGACAGCTTGGAGCCTGGAGCCTGCTTCAGATTTTGTCTCCCTGTCTCTCTGCCCCTCCCCTGCTTGTGCTTTGTCTCTCTCTCAAAAACAAACATTAAAAAAAACCTGAACTACCCTATGACTCAGCACCTGCACTCCTAGGTATTTATCCAAAGGATACAAAAATGCTGATTCAAAAGAGCACATGCACCCCAATGTTTATAGCAGCTCTATCAACAATAGCCAAAGTAAGTATGGAAAGAGCCCAAATGTCCATCAAGTGATGAATGGATAAAGACGTGGTGTGTACACACACACACACACACACACACACACACACACACAAAATGCACACGGTGGAATATTACTTGGTGATCAAAAAGAATGAAATCTTGCCATTTGCAACAACATGGATGGAACTAAAGTGTATTATGCTAAGTGAAATAAGTCAGAAAGAGACAAATATCATATGATTTCGCTCACATGTGGCATTTAAGAAACAAAACAGATGAACACAGGGGAAGGGAAAGAAAAATAAGATAAAAACTGAGGGAGGCAAACCATAAGAGACTCTTGAATACAGACAACAAACTGAGGGTTGCTGGAGGGGAGGTGGGTGGAGGACAGGCTAAATGTGTGACTGGCATTAAGGAGGGCACTTGTTGGGATGAGCACTGGGTGGTATACGTAAGTGATGAATCACTAAATTCTATTCCTGAAATCATTATTACACTATACATTAACTAACTTGGATTAAGAAAAAAAAAAAAAAAGGCATGATTAGGCCAGACAGCAGCCCTAGACACCGCCTCCCAAAGCCAACAGGGAGGGCTGCTGCATCCAGCTTCAAAATCAAATCAAAGCAGACCCCCATATTCATTACAGCCTTTACTGGGTGGCCCAGACGAAAGAAGTACTAACTTACGGCTGATACAGGAATTACAAACACTATCCATGCCTCCGTGCTGGTTTAGTATTTTATTCTGCACCGTATCCCTAGAAGCATGGGTATCTGTTTCAAGCTCCTCGCAGTTGCCCGGGGCTTTAGGAGCATGGCGTGGCCTCAGCCTGCCCAGGTTTGAACCTCGGCCTCACTACCCACCAGGTGACGGTGAGTCAGTCGCTGACTCCCTCCAGGCCTTTTTTTAATTTAATTTTTAATGTTTTTACTTATTTATTTTTGAGAGAGAGAGAGAGCATGCACATGAGTGGAGGAAGGAACACACAGAAAGGGAGAGAGTGAGAATCCCAGGCAGGCTCAGTGCGTCAGCACGAAGCCCAACGTAGGGCTCAATCTCACGAACTGGGAGAACGTGACCTGAGCCAAAATCAAGTTGGACACTCAACCAACTGAGCCACCCAAGGCACCCTTTCCTTTCAAAGCACATACACACAGCTTCCTGTTCTCCTCTGTCACCCTTGCTACTATCATTCATTGCTTGGCCACGTCTCCTCATTCGTAGGTGACCTCAGCGCCCATGCCCTCTCACCTTCTCCACCATCACTGCTGCCATCGTTTGGTGACTTTAACAGCCACGCGCGCGAGCCATCCAGAACCCTGGCTGGACACTCTGTTCTTGACCCCCTAGCTCCAGGGGTTCCCTCCTTTCCCAGTAGCGGCCACCAGCACCACAGGCAGGCATACAGGACAGGTGTCAGCTTCGCCACCTCTGGCATAGTGACTGCAAACAGCCCTCGCCAGCCATTGCCTGTCTTCTGGTTCCAAAATCCCACAATCCTCCACCTTCCAATCCGCTGACCCTGTCACTGTGTTACTACTTCCCCACCCCCTCCCCTTCCCTGCCTGCTTGTAATGGCTTGGCAAAAACCCCAAAAAACCAATGCTCCAGCGAGAGAAAATGATCCCAGTAAGTGGACTCACTTTAAACTGACACCACATGTCTCCAGGGCACCCTCGACACCCCCGCTTTCCCAGCGATTGGGGGGAAGTCACTGCTTGTCACTCTCCGGAGACCGTGACCCCTAGTTCACAGGGGAAACTGCACCAGCCGCCCGTGTCCCCACAGGCTCCTGTTAGGATGCAAGGGACACTGTGCTCCAGCCCAACGCTGGGCCTTCCTTCGGTCACCGGGTCTCACGCTCTTTTTGCCTTCTCAAGGATTTCACTTGCACTCACGCTTCTCTTTTCTCGAGAAATGGTCAGTTTCTCCCCGTTCCGTGCATCACTGCTGTGGATGTATAAATATGCCTTCCTATCATCATCTTTTTTTAAAAAGCTCCTGATGCCATCCATGCCCCCTCCTACTCTTGCAGCGAAATTCTTCACACGTTGCCCCCATCGGCGGCCCCCCACTTCCTCAACTCACACCCGCTCCACGCACCCACTCCCACCGGGCTCCCGCCACCACCCTCCACCCTTGGAACCCATTTCTGTTGGCATCACGACTGAAGTCTTTTTTTAACTACAAGTCATCTTTTAAACCCATCATTTCTGAAAGTCACAAAAACAAAGGCCTAAAAATGATATGGAGGCTGAAAACTCAGAATCCCGACTGGGAAATCTAGGTGTAAGGTCACCAGTCTCTGGATAGAGGGGGTGGCTCGAGGAAGACTGCTCATTGTCACTTTCAGCAGGCACGGGCTGGACCAACAATAATAAGTTTCTATCGTGAGGAATGTAATCTGTCGGTCAGTTTGCAAATTTGGGGGCACAACAAATTTGTGAACGAATTCAACGCACTGTAATGTTCAAACTTCAGGATAATTTCTCTTTCATACCCTCAAACCAGTGTCTACTCTGCTGTATGTCAGCATGTTCGGTAATCCGATCAAGTATTTCTTGAGCACCTACTGCATGCTAGGCACTACAGCAGGCACTGGGTGTAGGGAGGTAAACAAAATGGGCACGGTCTCTGTTACAGGGTTTGTAATCTAATTTAGGCAATAAAATAAGCACCCAATTAGGACATAAGTGCTAACTGTGGCAAGTGGCATGAAGGGGAGGGGTAGAGAC
Organism: Panthera uncia; assembly: GCF_023721935.1. Classification (NCBI taxonomy): domain Eukaryota; kingdom Metazoa; phylum Chordata; class Mammalia; order Carnivora; family Felidae; genus Panthera; species Panthera uncia. The sequence goes on along the minus strand of NC_064811.1, from coordinate 19,837,341 downwards.
TCCTAAAATAACAGTGGGCTTTAGGAAGTGAGAAAGAGAATTAAGCCTGTGAAACGTCAGGGAAAGGCATTCCTGGCAAACAGCACATCCCAAAGCCCTGGGGTACAAAGAATTCGGTTCTTCCAAGAAAAGGAAAGAAAGCCAGTCTGCCAGGGGGACGCCTTGAGAGGACTGCTGGTGAAGACTGCAGGGGCAGAGTCTTGCAGAACATGCTAACAAGGCTGAAAGTTGTCCCAACGGCAACCACCGCTGACTCGATTTTTCAGACGTAAGAGCTAATCCTCATCACTCACTTCCTCCACTTCTCGGCAGCATTTGACGTGACTGACGGCTCCCCTGACTGGGTTTCCATTAAACCCGTCACCTGGGTCTCCTCCTGCCTCCGGGGCTACTCTTTCCAAGTCTCCTCTGACGGCTCCTCCTGCAGCAGGGGGGAAATGGGCTCTATACCCCGTACGACCCCACGACAACGGTCTTCGCCCCTTCCATGTCCACTCTGCTACTCGGAGATCTTGGCGTTACAGCCTAAGAGAACAAACCACATCGTATGTACATACACTTATCCTTCACACCTCTTCCCGCAGCCGTGGGCAGGACACAGTGGTGGAAGGGAAAAAGGTAAGGAACACGTTATCAACGTTAATAGATTTTGCAGCATCATTTAACACATTTACAGTCGCGGATACCAATTTATAGTACGTAGCTGGGCTCCTAAAGACCCAGCTCTAATACCTGAAAGTGGAAAACATACAAATCAAAACAATAACGGTCACTGTGCAACAGGAATGAGGAATACAGGAGTGAATCAAAACACTTCCTGGGGCGTCTGGGTGGCTCAGTCGGTTAAGTGTCCGACCCTTGATTTCCTCTCAGGTCATGAGCTCACAATTCGTGAGTTCGAGCCCCACGTCAGGCTCCGTGCTGACAGTGCGGAGCCTGCTTGAGATGCTCTCTCTCTCTCAAAATAAATTAAAACAAAAAAAACACAAAGGCTTCCTGAAGTTTCCAATCTGGTTGGGAGGATACGAGAACACTGGAAGTTGGAAGGGCAGGATGCGTGAATTACAAACCTGTCTCCTTGCTTTCACACTTAAAACATCCGCCAAGTCAGTAAACACCGTATCATTTAGTCATGATGCAGGATGCATTTATCATCACTACACCCAGCGTCTCAGGGTGCTGTGTGCTCAGTCGGACTGCACGCACCAGAGCAAAGGTGACATTTATGAGTCCTAATGGCCTGTTAACCAACCTGGCTGGCCCATACAGACCCACCTCAGCGTCTACCACTCAGCTGACCATGAGCTTAAGGTTAAAATGTGGCCTTACAGGATCCAGTTCTACATGCTCCAGTGCACAGACTCAGGGTACAATTAGGCCCACCATCATTTAAACACACCTACGTAACTGGGCACATGTTGCATGTAAAATTCGCATCAGGGTCATTTGTAAGGGAAAAAATACGGTTTTCAATGCACCTAATGGAGCACTTTTTTTTTTTTTTTTTAATGTTTATTTACTATTGAGAGACAGAGACAGACAGAGTGTGCATGGGAGGGGCAGAGAGAGGGGAGACACAGAATCTGAAGCAGGCTCTAGGCTCTGAGCTGTCAGCACAGAGCTCGACGCAGGGCTCGAACTCACAAACCGTGAGATCGTGACCTGAGCGGAAGTGGGACGCTTTACAGACTGACCCACCCAGGCGCCCCAGGGAACTGCTTTTAATTGAAAAATGATAAGCATTGATCACTAAAAAATAGCCTCCACACAATATAAAGGTTCTCAGCTTTAGTGGGCATAAAATTAGGTGGCATAAATTTGCATATTTAATCAACGGCCCAGGCAATTTTGATGTGGTGATATCTGCTTCATGGAAAATCCTGTTCTAGTGAGCTCAGAAAGTGAAAAACATTGATTACCCACATATTAACAATTCATTTTCATAGAACTAACCCTTGAACAATTGAGAATTTCTGAACTGACAATTCCTAAGAGTTCAAACACTATTTTCTGCTTTAACATAATCCTTACTCTCATGCTGTAAGGTTTTTGTGATCTTGACTTAGTATAATTCTAAGTACCATCTCTCTGCTCAGCGAGAACTAAAAATGATATGTTGGACAAATGTATATTCTAGTAAGTGCAATCAGTCTATAATAATTGCCACAACTTCAACAGGTGCCAAAGAAACTGATCTGTCCAGAGAATTCATGCAACCCATGATTTCAATAACAGCATTCTCCAGAAGTATTTAGCACATGTTTGCTTGCTGGATTTCCATAAGAATGGGAAGTATTTAGATTAACTCAGGTATCTTTCTAAGAGAGATTCCCTAGTTTATGGTGTCATAAACCCAAGGTTTATGGTGTCATATAACCCAAGGTTATACTAGAACATAACAGTTTTCTTCACATTTAAATTCAAATGCTTTGAATAAAGATAAAATATTTTAGCATTTTGATAAGTGTAAAATTTTTGTTTTGGAAAAAAAAATCAAGAATGAAAAAAAAAAAAAACTACAAAGCCAGAGAATTAGAAAAAAAAAAACCAAACTACAAAGCCAGATAATTAGAGGAAAACTATTGTCACAGTCCCATTAGGTCAGGCACCAAGAAAAAAAAAAGAAAAAAGAAAAAAGAAAAAGGAAGAAGAAGAAGAAGAAGAAGAAGAAGAAGAAGAAGAAGAAGAAGAAGAAAAACAAGAAAAAGAAAAAACAAAGGCTATTTAAATTTCTAAAAAATCAACACATTTTATCCTGGAAAAGAGAAGCGGGAATTACAGTAAGTGCTAATCTTCATCAGGTGTCTCAGGTACCAACCACAACGCTCTACAAACACCCATTTAGCCCTCAAACCTTTAGACAGGTACTCGCTTATGCCCACTGTATGAAGGTCAGGGCCCAGAGCTCCACACACAGCCTGCATCTGGAAAAGTCCACTGCCCAAGGTCCTCCACAGCCCACTTTGCTGGTTACTCACTAAATTCAAAACTCAAATTTAGCATCTGCTGTTAAATAAACTGGAAATAAAATGATAGTCTACAATAGTCAAATTCTTCCTAAACATTAAAAGCAAAGTGTCCAATGGTGTGGAAATCATAGCTTGTATCTAAACTTAAACAGATTATCTGCATTCTACTTATTAAACCTTAAAAAGGAATTCAGGTATCAGTTCAAAACTTTCTACACTTTGATATCATACAAATCCAGTTCCTAAATATTTACCATATGCATTAAAATAATTAATGAATTAATGAAAGAATTAATGAAAAAACAATTCTCCTAAGATTAAGGATGATACATATTAATTTAACTTGACATTATGGGATAGCTTATACATCAACAGTACTGATTCTTGGTTCAGGATGAAGGCAGAGTCTGGGAGTCTTGGTTTCGATTTATCCCTAGGCTGGAACTGCAGGAAGCAAATGTGCACGTATCCAAAAATCTTTATAAATTTCACACTGAAGTCACATGGGGGCAGATTACTGTCTAATAAAGAACTGGTTGCTCATTGTGAAACTGTAACTCATTCTAACAAGCTGTAATGTCATCTGACAGATTACCTTTCTTGCTTATAAAAGTTAATTCAAGACACTCTGCATTATGCCATGAAACTGACCAACCACCCATCAGCATTTATGTAAATTATATATTAATCATGTTCAAGGCCTGCTACGTGCAAGGCTGTATGCTAGGAGTCGGTCTCCTGAAGATCACAGCTCTGAATTCCAAGCTCACGCACACAATAGTGGCTTCTCTTCAGTTTTCTCTTTAAACCAACACAGACCAGACCAACTGAGGTACCTGGAGTGTCTAAAGCATGATGTACCTACAATCCAAGTGTAACAGCTACTATTTAAAGAAACAGACAAATGACACAAAACCCTGCAGTTACCCACTCCTCTGATTATAGTATATTTTCCTACCCAAAGATATTTAAAGCTTTAAAAAGTCATTCTTTTCATTTATTGGTGAACTGATACTACAATTCATATATAAAATAGAAATTCTTTGAAAGCCACATGATAATACCACTCAACTTTAGGAATGAGCATCAGGAAATTAACAGCTCATCTGCACCAACGTGAAGTTAGGTTTAGCTGATCCACATTTCTAGCATTCCCAAGGCGTTACACAGAAAGCCACTGTGTGTCCTTGACCAATTCTAAACAGAGGAAAAAGACACATCTAAATGCTGCCAATTCAAAGAATTCAGAGCTCAAATATGGCAACAAAATGAGAAGATAATCACGTCGGCGCCAAACAGTGTTTTTGCTATTTAGATCGTAAAGGGAGTATCCATCTTCTGGCTTGTTTAGCATTACAGTAAAGCAGTGTAATTTACTTTGAAAACATAATTTTGAAAGTATTCTGGAGACCTGGAATAAACTAGAAAGAAGAAGATGGAAAAAACAGGAATAAATGTAATCTACGTTTTGATTGTTTAAATTTAATTTCTTCTTGATCTAGGAATGATTTCTAGTACCTATCTTTTAACAGAAAAGACTGAAATTCTCTTCCCATTCAATTTACCTTTACTTTAAACATGAATTCTGCACACAGTATTAAAAAGAAATCTCAGCAAGAAGAAAGTCTATCATAGTGACTACACCACTAAGAGAAGATGAAGCAGAATAAGGAAAAATATAATCTATGGTTTATTTCTTTGTTACACAAAGAAAATTAAGAGTGGTCCAAAACATCTTAGTCCATCCCCCATGTCCTTCCTGACATAACGAGAATGTACAAAATAATGGCAAGCTAGATTAGGGGTCCAGCTCAGGGTCAAGTTTTTCCACCTTGATGACGATCTCTGGAGCTAAAGCAGCACTGGCTGGCTGGTTCTCTGCCTCCGACTCTGAAAGCACTTCCTCCTTTACCTTCACAGGCTTATTACTGGCCTCCTCCTCTTCATCTGAAGACTCATCAAGCTCCCATTCATCATCTATGTCCATTTCAAATACTCTTACATGACGGAGATTTGAGCTCAACTGGAGAAGAAAAGGTTCAAGGGTTTTTAAATTAATGGCTTAACTAATACGTGATACATAAGAAATCAGAAATCTGAAGAATGGTCTTAGACGAAAGTTATTTTTCATTGATTTACAACAAAACCACTAAACTCAGCCTCATTTGCTGCAAAAGGATCTCTACATATAACAGTGACAATGTCATGATAATTAAAAGCCAGGGGTTCCTGGCTAGCTCGGGTAGAAGAGCATGCGATTCTTGGTCTCGGGGACATACGTGTAAGCCCCACTTTGGGTGTAGCGATTACTTAAATAAATAAATAAATAAATAAATAACATCTACAATTGTTATTACTCAGTAAGACTTCTCAGAACAAGAAAGGTACACAGCTAAGACCACAACACGCTCATAATCAATAAAAGCAATACATCACAAAATGTTTACACTTTCTGAAAGGACCTCATAGATCCAAAGTCACTTCTTCCTGTTACTGAGTCCGTAAACAATCTGTAAATACTTACCACACAGGATACTTTGCGAAAACCATTCCCAGCAACGTACTGTGCTTTCATACTTTCCAGTAACCTCCAATGCTTCTCAAAATGCATGGTACGTGTGGGAATAGCACTACGCTGTTCATCTAGCCTGGGAAGGGGAAAGAAACCAACCCAGGAATGAAAAGGGGATCTTCTCCCTGGTTTACAAGGGGTAGTAACAGGATCCACCATGGGCTTCATTTCTACCAATACTCCCATTTCCAATAGAATTCTATCAGCCACGATCGAAAAAGCTATGATACTATCTTCTAGGAAAATTCCGCCATTCCAAGTAGCCAGAATGTCATCGTACTACGGTTTTTGATCCCTTTTCAAGGAAAGCAAATGGACACATTTTTAAATTAGAGGAGGGATCTACTCACTTAAATCTAAGAAAACTAAAACCATCTCTGGAATTGGTTGTGTACCCTCCATGTGGCTACCGAGGTCCTAATTCTGGTAGGAAGACACTAAGAGCAAATCTAAAATAATTAATTCTACTATCACCTGAGATTAATGCTATGCTTGAAAACAGAACTAAAAGAAATCCTATTCTCCACTCCAGGTAATTCCCCACCTTATGTTAGCAAATGCTTCTTGATTTATCAGTAAAGCAAAAGGGTAGGAGAGCTGCCGAAGTCCGTGTTTTCTTAAATAAAATATAGTACTTCTGCTCAGCTGACTTTACCACTGTTCCTAGTAACCACTGTCTACCATACCTAAGGTACTAAAATGTGCGATACACATTAAAAAACATTTAACTGTCATGACAGAGAGATACTCTTACTAAGGAGGTGGTTACCTTGTCGAGTAATCCCCAGTGAACTGATATTCTGCCGAATCCTCACCGTTATACACTGAAGACAACGGCAACTGGACCAAGAGTCTGTCTCTTCCTTCGCGCCCCACTGTGTCTTTAAGAACTACCGTTACGGTTTCATCGTCATAAAACTGTGCATCTAAACAACTGTAGGTGCTACAAGTAAAGCACATTCTTTTATGTCAGAGATGATCCGGACTATTGAGAAAATACTGTACACATAACATGCTACTGGTACAACACAAAAACATTCATGAAACAAAAACCCAGTGACATTCTATTTAATTACATTTAAAATATATCGTTAGTGCTCGCTTCGGCAGCACATATACTAAAATATATCATTAGTTTGCACTCAAGTCAGTTATCTATTGTACCGAGTATTCACAAATACAACCAGGCCCTAAAAACAGGTCATCATGAAAAAAGAAAAGTCTGTGAGGGTGAGGTCGCTTCACAGTTCCAAAAAACTCTTGGAATCAAGAGTTAGGACTTCAGCCTGTGGAAATTCTATGAATGGCACCTCGCCGGTATACTGAGTAAAGAAACTGGGCTAACTAGACTGAAAAGTAAAAATAAGACTCACACAGGAAAAGTCACAACAACTTCAAAGACGTCATCATTAAAAACTCCTTTTATGTAAGGAAAAGAGAACGAGAAAAAGACTGGCCTATGATTAGTGTTCATTCCACACACTCAGGGGTGACTTTGGTAACGTTACCCTTTTATATCCTAAGGACCTCCCAGAATAGTGAGAACGACACCACCTCACATTACTGTTGGTTTTAACAAGAACTCCAGCCATATACCCCTTGGAACGACCACCCTTTCTTAACAGCCAGGGGAGCACAGAAGTACTAATTACAGGAAACCACAGCTGTATAAATTCCTGTAGGGCAGGAAGGTTCCATTCAATTGTTAAGTCAAAGCAAAGCGTAACACACATAAGCAATCCTGTCCCCTACGCTGCAAGTTACAAAGGCCTCCTAAGGATGGTATCAACACTGTAACTGAGTCTAACCGTATTTCTAAAATTGCATTTATTAAGCATACACACATATCGTACATATATATATACAATCTCATCCAAACAAGATTCAAGATTTACCTTCTTCTCACTTTTTCAGTTGTGGCGTAGGTGAAGCTCCCAAATTTAACAGCAATCAGTCCATTAGTTACAGATCTTGAAGAAAGAAGGAGGAAAAAAAAAAGACTATGGAAAAACCCGGATAGCCAATAATCTAAATGCTTGAAAGAACAGGATTGTCAGCGTTAGTATATTTACCTGAACAGCAAGCCCCAGACCAAAATACCATTATGTTCACTCTTCAACACTGACAACTAATTTAAATGCCTAAATAGACAAACCTACGTCAAAACGACAACTTGGTTTAAAATCTTAGTCACTCGGGGCGCCTGGGTGGCGCAGTCGGTTAAGCGTCCGACTTCAGCCAGGTCACGATCTCGCGGTCCGTGAGTTCGAGCCCCGCGTCGGGCTCTGGGCTGATGGCTCCGAGCCTGGAGCCTGTTTCCGATTCTGTGTCTCCCTCTCTCTGCCCCTCCCCCGTTCATGCTCTGTCTGTCTCTCTCTGTCCCAAAAATAAATAAGAAACGTTAATGAATAAATAAATAAAAATAAAATCTTAGTCACTAAAGTAGCTAGATACCTTAAAAAATTAAGGGCACTTGGAACAACCAAATTATTTCTCTTTGGCCTCATCTTGGCCTCAAAAAACTTCCTTCAAATTCAGATTAAAAACCATTTGAGGGGCACATGGGTGGCTCAATTGATTAAGTGTCCGACTCTTGGTTTCGGCTCAGGTCATGATCTCATGGTTTCGTGAGTTCGAGGGCTCTGTGCTCATAGTATGGAGACTGCTTGGGAGTCTGTCTCCCACTCTTTGCCCCTCCCCAACTCGTGCTGTCTCTCTCTCTCTCAAAATAAACTTTAAAAAAAGCTATTTGAGATACTAATGGTATTCTGTATATGATTTATTTTTTTTAGAATCTTCATTTCAGATTCTCAAAAGAAGTCTCTACAGGCAAGGCCTCTTGTTTAATGCAAGGCAAACTTAGCCTGAGGTAAAAATCCTTTCTATAAGGAACCAAAAACACAGTTTTGAACTGCTACACATTCATGAGATACAATCCTGAGTGCTCTGCTGTTGTATTTTTCTTAACCCTAAAGAAATCCTACATGTCATAGCTATACCTGTATAAAATTAATAACCCAGAATCAGAAGGGATCACATAGCTTCCTGATTTGGCATTATCATCTTAATGATGTGAAAACTAAGACTAAGGACAGTTCAGTGACAAGCCTAAAGTCAGAAGGTGGCTTAACTAAACCTCAAAATGTAGGGAAGGAACACTGTACGTTTTACTATTAAAAATAATAGGGGCACCTGGGTGGCTCAGTTAAGCGTTCGACCTAGGCTCAGGTCATCATCTCACAGTCCGTGAGTTCGAGTCCCACATTGGACTCTGTGCTGACAGCTCAGAGACTGGAGCCTGCTTCAGATTCTGTATCTCACTCTCTCCCTGCCCCTCCCCCACTCAGTTTCTCTCTCTCAAAAATGAATAAACATTAAAACATTTTTTAAAAAATACAATCTTATCTAATTCAAACTTTAGATTAATACTTACTGGGAAATATCAGTATGTCTCCTTAAGATGCACATTTTATAAAGTGAATCTTCTAAAATTGTAAAAAGAAGATAATGTAGATTTGAGGTTTTATTATTCCACCTAAGGAAAAAAAATTAATTATCAAAACATGATATTTAGCTATCATTGAGAGAACAAAACTGCATTGTTCATATGAGATGGGGAGAAACACACTTACAGAAAAGGAAATTTGAACAATCTGCGTGTACAGTCCTCACTAAAACAAAAGAAGAAAAGGTAAGAAAAAATTAAATTGGCCGCTGAATTTTACCATCCAAAAAGGAAACAGAATTACCTTCTAGCATCCCTGTATAATGGAATACAGATTGCTTGATTCATCGATTTTCCAATTACATCCTAAATAAAAACAGATTTAAAAACACAATTAAAGCATGTACATACACACACACACACAGATACTCTACACAAAGTACCTGACCATCGCTGTTCAAATCTAGTAAAAAACCATCTAGATCACAAAGCTTTCTCACAGGCAACTTCAATGACAGTCGTTAACAGTAAGGAAAAGAGAGAGCAGAAATTCTGAGCTGAAAAGGATGTTGGAGAGAAGTGCATGGAAGGCTAAGAACCCCCACCCCAGCCCCGCGTCTCAGAACACCCATCCTCCCTCCTGCAGGAGTCAGCTGGAAACACAAAAGTCCCATAACTAAGACTGTTTATAAGAAGTTTGTTCTGGGGGCGCCTGGGCGGCTCGGTCAGTTAAACTCCAACTTCCTCTCAGGTCATGATCTCAGTGCTCGTGAGTTCAAGCCCTGCGTCGGGCTCTGTGCTGACAGCTTGGAGCCTGCAGCCTGCTTCGGATTCTGTGACTCCCTCTCTCTCTCTCTCTGCCCCTCCCCTGCTCATGCTCTGTCTCTCTCTGTCTCTCAAAAAATAAATAAACGTTAAAAAAGAAAGAAAGGAAGGAAGGAAGGAAGGAAGGAAGGAAGGAAGAAAGAAAGTTTGTTCTGGGAACAAATAATAATGATGCCAACCCTTTCAGTAACCCTGTATTTGTTACTTTTAATTTATGTAAGGAACTAACAATAAAAGGAAACGTTAGGGTAAACCATATGAAACTGCCATTTTTGTTAGCCAGAAGTTGACTATCAGCATTTTCACGTGGCTCACCTTAATAACCATGATCGTTTGCATAAGTGAGCCACATACTGTAGATATTCTCATTCCTACTCAAAGACATGCATTTCTTTCAAACTTACTGCTGGTTTTTGCAAGCATAGGTCAATAATGTTCTCCATCCGCCTTTTCACAAAATGCAATGATTTTCGAGGATAATATGGAAACAGCAAAGGACTTTCTGGTTTCAAACAAAAAGAGAAAGAAAAACAAAAACAAAAACACAAAGCTATAGCAAACCAAATGATTAGGAGAAAACAATCTCGTCAGAGCCAGCCCGCGCAGCTTATGGGGCAGTGGAAATCTCCCTGGCCCTTTCATTATCCTTCACACCCACCTCACTGGAAACGAGTATGGCCTTCTGCCTTTCATCATCGCCTGCTGCCACCCCTAAGTACCCCCCTAAAAACCACCGCACTTAACTACAATCCAAGTCCTAGCAGCTTGGTATTCTTTATTCTGTTTTCCCTACCAAAATCAAATAGTATGCTTCCACTGGGTATGAGGAGGGGATCATTTGGGAACCAAAAGACATATAATAAAGTTTGTTCTTCTCTACTCTTTGCCACAATGGGGTGACAACAGTCCAGCACTGTTCTGGAAGAGTATAATACTTAAAAACAGAAACAGGAGACGAGAAACTAGTGCTGTGTAAATACGCTCTTTACTTTTCAAAAGGCTACTTTACCAGGAGACAGTCCTGTATGATTCAGCGTTTATGGATACCAACTACGCTCCAGTCCTTTGTATCTGTTCTTCCTACTGCTCACAGCAGCTGTGCAAAGTAAGCATCTCACTCTCCAACTTACAGACTAAAAAATGAGGCACAGAGAAGATCTGGGCAATTGCCCAGTGTGGAAATGACTAACAATCTAGACCTGTAAATCAAACCCTCTGCCTCCCAGGCCTGCACTCTTCTACTGAGTTCTGCGGGCTTCTCCCTCACCTGCAGCATCTCCTGTCCCAGCTATGCTGGACAAAGTGAGCTTTAATCAGGTCAACATTATAAGCTCCCCACAGGTAACAGATGCTGTGGGAGCAGAGAAAGACATTTGGTCTTTGTCCCTGGTTCCTGGCACAGAGCTCTAAAACCCTGAGAATTTCCTGAGTGATAAGGGTGATAGGAACATCTTCTGTTGTAATGAGACGACTGTGGGTAGATCCCTAGGAAAGCTTCAGGATGAGGACTGGTCACCAGAAAGACCAAGCTCTGATGAGAAGTCTGGACTTTTCAGCTCCATC